>NC_085865.1:54886819-54936819 GCF_034702125.1 Engraulis encrasicolus
AGGGTTACGTCTGACAATGTCGGAGCATAGGCCTACATGTATTTGTTTAGTATTTCAATGTTCAATGCCGTTGTGTACTGTTGATGATGTCTGTCTTGTATGCTATATGTTTTCATGTTGGCTGTGACAAGTTGTAACGGAGGTGAAAACGAATTTCCCCTAGGGGACAATAAAGGCTATCTATGTATCTATGTATCTATGTATCTATCTATTTATCTACTGTATCTATCTATCTATGTAATGTAAATGTATGGTATGGTATGCAGTGTACCATGGATGTAGATATGAGGTAATGATCGGCTGGTCTCTCCACTCCACCTCCTTCCCCAGAGTCGAGTTCCAGGATGCCTTGCGCTCCTCCACATCCTGATGTCTTCCTACTGCACTGGGAACACACATGACATGTGGATCGATGATGTTTTTGGGGGGCTTGTGATACAACCAAAGATGAATTAGTATACATTGGTAATTAATGTACTGCAATGAATATGCTTCTCAGATAATCCAATGGAAAGAAATCATTTAATTCATACAATAGTGGCATTAGCTGTAGTTGCACCACCCTGACGTGTGCTACTACCAGAGAGAGTAGAGAGAGAGGTTCCATTGGCCCATTGTTTCCTGGTTCTATTGTGGCCCCCCTTAGGCAGACCTAGGCAGACCTAAGGACTGTTCTATTCATTGTAGGAGCATTATGACACGCCCCTTTAGGCAGACCGGAACCTGGTTGCGTTAGGTGCCCATAGAAACCTATTATGTTGGCATATCTCTATAGAATATCTCTGCTACTACTAAAAATGATTGACCTAGGTAGGCCTATAGTATATTACATCAGTGTATAACATGTTTTTATATTAAGTACTCCCCAAGCCTTCTTGTTATACCATAAGTAAGTACCCCCTCACTTAGGCCCTATCTCTTCCCCTATCCTAAAGTGACTATGCTCCATACATTTGTTATTACATTTTTCCACGCACCACCTGCAGTGTACTTGTGCAACCCTCGTGGTACCTGTACCCCTGGCTGAGAATCGCATCACTACATGACATTAAGCTTGGCCTATTGTCTGTAGACTTGAGCGAGTTGCATTTACTTTAGGCACAGGGTACTAGCTAGGCCCCCTACAACTGTAGGCCCTCCGCTGCAACTTCATTTCACTGCATCAGTATTTAAGTGAAAGCCAACCAGAGAAACTCCCATTGCCTTTGTGACACAGACAGCACTTCCACAGAGCTCCACAGTGCTCATGGCACACACTGCACACAACTAAATTGCATTCACTTGTGCAAGGGGCGGCCCCAAACGGCACCTCAAGGCAGGATGGTACCATGCTCAGGGTACCTCGATCATGAAGGAAGATGGCAGAGAGCAGGGTAGAGTATATGGAGCAATGTGGGAACAAATTCCCTCGCTATTAAGCAACAACTGCCCTTATCATGTCATCAGTCCCAATAGACAGACAGACAGACAGACATGATGTGACTTAAGTAGAGTACTTCTCAGTCATTCTGTTCTCTACTTCGTCTGTGCTGTTCAGTTCACATGGCTTGAGCAAATACTGCACTTACTCAATGCATTGCAACTTCCTCATAGGTTGATGCTTATCTTATCTGTACAGATCGCAGTCCTATTCATTTAATAGGGCATCAATAGCTGCTCAAAGTATGAGAGATAACAGAAAAATCCCATGCACAGCAACACAATAGAAAGATGTATCTTCATTGCATGTGTTACTGCTACTGAATTATGGGGTTGATGGAGTCTTCTCCAAACGTTGCATGTGTACCTTCACCGCAATGAACAGTAGACAGTAGACTACAAGTCAGGGTGACAAACATGCATGTGTCACACATACCACTAGAGACAGTGGCGTGACACGTGTTCAGAGGAATTCCCAGGTCTGAGATGTCCCATAGAACAGAAGACAAACTGGCTGGGCTACTGTTTTGGTCCTATAAGCATGGTATGGCAAAAAAGGCTTAACAGGTAAGCAAGACAAAAATACAGTAATCAATAGGCTATTAGTAGAAGTCCTTGTAACAGTTTTATCCAGGTTTTATCCAAGTTCTTGTAACCGTTTTGTCCATGTATCCAGTTTTATTCAACAGTGTTATACCTTTAACAGTTTTATCCACAATATGAAATCCCACAGGAACAGCCACAGCAGATATGACACCCACACATGACACTCACTACTTGACATTCACATGCAGTAGTTGACATGGCCTACCAACTTTGCCAATGCAACCTGCCAGGCTTTTAGAGGACACAGTGTACTCTGCCTAAAGACAGGACGTTGCATGGCTGCACAGCTTTAAAAGCCTACATACAGTAGGCTATGGTTGTTCTGAAAATCAAATGTCAACATCAATCAGCACAGGTCATAGCCGCAGAGTAGGCTACAGAGCGTGCTATGGCCAGGTCTAGCTTATTCTCTGAACCATGAGATACAGGTTTAGGACAAGACGACAGTAGCCTACATCTGGCGTAGGTTACTGCACATGATATGATAAAACAACATTTGTTGCCCTAACTTTACCTACACTGAAAGTAGGCCAGCCTATATTGTACATTAGGCTATTCTTTACCTCTCACCAGCAGACTTCCTTTAGGCCTATGTTAATCAACACGAATTTCACATTCTACAAATCGAGACGAATGAGTATGAATAGCAAAGCATCTGATACATTATAGTTCTACTCAGAACAGAGCCATCTATAAAGCGGTGCAGGCATGACATATCAAAAGCATAACCGACAACAAACGGGCTTTGACTTTGACATGGCTAAGGTTTTGTATCTAACCTCTTTTCAGTGGAAGTCTTACCTAGAACTACACTGTCATTTTCATATGCGGCTACAATGAATCCAAGCAAGCGTTCGACTCTTCCACCATGGGGAATTCTGCTTCTCCTCGGCTGCGGTTTTCATCGACATTTAGCTGTCAATCTAGAAGCCCGTTACACTTCCTGCTTGTTTGTTTCGGTTATGTCCAGACAAGCTGAGACAGCACTGCAGACCGTAGCCTACATATACGGTAAGTACAACACTACATGTCCGCGAGCAACGGAACTGGGAACAGCTACAGCTATGCCCATACAGTGGCGCGTGCTGCCCTCCGAAGGAGACGTCACACAGTTCAGTCAAAAATCTCTGGTTCAGTTGCCTCGGATCAGCACGCAAGACATTAATAATAATGATGATGATAAAATGATGATAAACAATAACAACATTAATAAAATTATTAATAATAATATCAATAATGATAATAATAATAACAGTGATGATAACAACAACAACAACAACAATCACAACAACAATAATAATATTAGTCAACACCACACAAATTCTTTAATTACGAAGTCTGGATAATGGATAGCCTATGCCTACATACCCTACTTCAAAGGAAATGGTTTTGCAGTGAGTCCACAGTTCTGGGTCATTAACCTATCAACAAAACACATTTGCTTTAGAAAGACAATCATATTAGACGGTCTATTCGGAAATGGGAAATTGCATTGCAATCAGGTCCGTGTACTTTTTCGTTCATTCATTATTCTATTTTGGAATGAAATATGAAATTCAAAAAAGGGTGCAACTTCTTGTTTTGATTAAAGCAATACAAGCAGAAATGGCTGTATTTTGTTTTCTGCATGTGTTACTTCATACCATAATAGCATTATAAAAAATGACAACATTTTTGATCGTTTTTCAATTTGTGATATTTGGCTATTCATTAATTGAATTTCATTTGACTGACCCCTCCCCCTCTGTTTACCCGGAAGGAAAGTTTGCCTTCTGAGTCGCATCAGAAAAGGTCTAGCTACCAAACGACACACAGAACAGTAGCTGGAGCCAGAGACACAACAGAAAAATAATAGAATGATGAAAAACATTTTTGCGATGTGCAGGCTAGTAGGCCTATGCGCAGCACGCGTGATGGTTAGGCCTGTATTGGAGCGTGCGTCCGCTTTATAAAATAGAGATGAAATTCCCTTTATGTTATGGACTCAACTTTATAGCCTAAATAAAGGCTAAAGTCTCTGTAATCAATAACCTATTATACCCTTTCACATGTAGTAATATGCATTAGGGAGCAAACAGTCCAAAGCAGTGTTTCTCGCGCAAACTGTTGCGTATTCTGGCAAGTGAAATGAGCTGAAGCGCGCGTTCTCCATACCAAGTTTTACGCATGTTGAATACACATTTCACTTTGGTGTATTTGGACCATTAGTGATATTGTTGGAAAGCAATATGTCCGGGTAGATACACCTAAAGGCTGGAGATGAACTGGGAAACTGATGCTGATCGTAAGAACTGTCAATGTTCTCAATGACAGTTGGTCTACCCCTTCCCATCGAAGATATCTGTCCCGGTCGCACAGCTGCACTTCTGTTGGATTAGGACGCTATAATAGGCTATATGGCCGAATACAATCAAGTCTTAAGATCAGGCCTAAGCACATGAAATGTTGTTGCGAAAGTTGAATTGATTGATAAGTTTAAGTCAAAAAATAGACAGTAAATCATTCTTCTACCCCCCTCTAGGACGCCCTACTCAATGGTGGTGGTGCGTATGCACATGCTTGTGGCGCTTGCTTGATATGGATAGCCTACGCAACCATCTCATGACACAAATTTCTCGCACAGTCATCACAGATCGACCACATCTTTGAAGTGCAGCAACGTTCTGAATATTGCATCAACAATGCCTGCAAAGTCCGTTTGCCTCCAAAGAAACCATGTATTGAAGGCTCAACCAGCCTTCCAGGATTTACTCTCAGGTCACCCGAATTCTGAATAAACAAAAGACGCAATTCAGAAGGACGTTTTTCTTTATTGCTTTTCTCTCTTTTCTAAGATTCAGCGTTTTATTTTCAGTACCTACAAAATATCAAAATATGGCGCTTGGTTCCATTTCATAAGTGATATTCAAGCGTAAATCATCATAAACGAGTCCTTATTCCTTTCTCGTGTGATATCCAAAATAGAATAATGAATGAACGAAAATATACACGGACCCAATCAACAAAGCAGCTAACATACAGTAGTTAGCAACTATGATTTCGAGAAATGCACCTGATTTGATTTCCCTAATCTGTTTTTTTTTTTTTTCAAACGCGGCACCGTATTTCTAGCATATTTGTCCCTCGCTACTCGCCATTGCACGTAAAAATGCGGAAGTGTAAAGTCCGATCGTTTGTGTTTTGAACTTGGTCTTGGTTGGTTTGACTTGGTTGAGTTTTCGCACACTAGATGCACTGATAGTATCGATACAGTCAAACAGTTATATAACAAATACTGGAGCACGATTGACTGTTGTTCATAGACATGGAAAGAGTAAAGGTTGTTCTGGGACATTTGACTTCAAGTAAAGAGCGCAGCATTCAGCCAGTGGTTGGCATGTCACCGTGCTCTGCCACTGCTGCTCATCCAGACGACATAGTGGTGGTGCATGGGTTACGGACAGCCATCGGCAGAGCCAAGCGAGGGTCATTCAAGGTAACTACTCAAACACTCTTGTCGGTGTCGCATCCATACATTTGTACCTCCCCTCCTACTACACTGTTTATTTAATCCTGCATAGCTAGGACAAATGGTGACTGACTGACAAGAAGTCTGTAGCCTAGGTATTCCCACAACTATCACGTTAACGTTGTTGAAGGCATAGCCTACCTACACATTGTGCGTATAGCCTACTGCTCACACGTGGATTTGAAACATAGCTTATGCACAAGTTATCGGTCTTTTCCCCATTGGTAATGACATAATGGGGCATGTGTAACCTGCTGTGTTGTTCCAGGACACCACTCCAGATGAGCTACTCAGCACGGTGATGACAGCTGTGTTGAAGGATGTCGGTCTAGCACCAGACAAACTCGGAGACATCTGTGTAGGTGAGTCACCACATCCACTATGAGCCATGAGCATGAGTATAACTTGTGATCTACTGATCTAATACTACCTGCTGGTTCTGTGGGGTTGGTGGTTGGAAGGATGAGCCAATGTCCAAGAATCTTTCTGTTGCCTAGGTAACGTGTTGCAGCCAGGGGCAGGTGCGCTGGTGGCCCGGATCGCCCAGTTCCTCAGGTGAGTCTCATTGTAGATCTACAGGTGCATGATGGTGGTGATGATGATTGAGTAGATCTCTGTGGGTTTTCTGGAAGTGATACCCCTTGTTGACATCTGTTATGGATTGTAACTCTCTAATGTGACCTGGTGTCTGCTACAGTGAGGTGACCATCCGTGACCTTATGTGACATACAGTGTCTAATGTGTGATGTCTTTCATATAGTGACATTCCCGAAACAGTGTCGGTCTACACAGTCAACAGACAGTGCTCCTCCGGACTTCAAGCCCTCTTTAACATAGCTGGTAGGAGTACACTTCAAATAGCTGTCTTCCAACAAGTATACCTCGTAGCATTGAATTCGAAAATAAAGCATGGATCATTATGCATCACTCTAAGCCTGTTGTCCTGACATTAACAGGGGGAATCAGAAATGGATCCTACGAACTGGGCCTTGCCTGTGGGTATGTACATTCAGTCGATTCATTCATCATCTCACTCCCCACATTCATTCATCTTTTTCCTCCTCAAAGCACATATCCACTCTCCCGCTCACACCTGGCAACATTTATCATTTATCAAGTATGCATGTTTGAAGTTTATAGTGCACTGCACACACTTTAGACCAGTGAACTCACTGGCAAAGAGGACTCGGGTACATTGGGGACAATTTTCCCTGAATCTCTCTCTCTCTCTCTCTCTCTCTCTCTCTCTCTCTCTCTCTCTCTCTCTCTCTCTCTCTCTCTCTATCTCCCTCCCCTGTGTGCAGTATGGAGAGCATGTCTCTGCGTTCTGTGGGTAACCCTGGAGACGTCAGCTCCAGACTGATGGACAAGGACATGGCCAGAGACTGCATCATCCCCATGGGGTAAGAAATACACACAGCACAGGCAAATAAGCACTATGCATTATCTTAAGAAGTATACCATGCACATACTGTACAGACATAGTGTACTCTGCATCATCCCCATGGGGTAGGAAATACACAGTCATATAGACAGAGTGCAGCATCCTTATGAGGTCAGGCAGACAGAGTGCAACATCCCTATGGGGTCAGACATATATAGTGCAACATGGGATCAGGCATATAGACATACTATACTCTGCATTATTCACATGGGTCAAGAACTATAGACATAGCCTACCCCATTGCTAGTGTGCATTTGGTAGTGTGCATCCTCAGACGTTACATAGCTTTGGTTGATATTGGTGAGAAAAAAAACGAAATCTTCCCGGACTGCTAATATAATGTGATTGTGACTGTGAGAAAGACAAGCTGTTCTGATAAGTTGTAACATTTTATGGTGGCACGTTGTGCTGGTGAGTCCTTCGAGGCAGCTGATACATTAAGTGTGCATGTGTGAATGTTCCACCTCAGAGAACATGGCTAAAACTAGAAAAAGCGACATAACTCCCACACACTTACCATTTCACTTTAACTTCATTCGCCACGCTTTGGTCTTAGAAAAAATAACGTTATTTGTTCGTGACAAGTGTGTGTAATGGTTTGACGGGGCAGCCGTGGTGTAATGGTTAGGGAGTTGTAGTGTAGATCAGAGGGTTGCTGGTTCAATCCCCTCCGACCTTACCTACTCCTTCCTTCCTCCATTGCTGAAGTATCCTGAAGCACCTATCCCTACTCTGCTTCAGGGACTGTAATCAATACCTTGTAATATCTGTAAGCTATTTTGGATAAAAGTGCCAGCTAAAGTGTAATGTAAGAATGTAATGTGTGTGTTTTCCAGCATCACCTCAGAGAATGTGGCAGAGCGTTTTGGCGTCACCAGGGAGAAACAGGATGCCTTCGCCTATAGCTCCCAGCAGAAGTAAGTCACCCCTAAACAGTTGCCCAGTCTGTATCGTGACTGTATTTGGATGTCGTCTGACTTGAGATTGTTACAGTATTTTAACACAGTGAAATAAAAATATCTTAAAAATAGCCCCAAGGTCTGAAGAGTTACGGCATTGGTAAATAGATTTCTTGTTACCTGGATCAATTTGAATCTGCCCAGAAGAGGTCTCTTTGCTGTGACATTAGTATTAATGGTCTCTTGGCATGTTCCAAACTCTGCACTGCACTGTGTACTGAGGGTGAGTGCACTTTGCACCCCCGGATAGTAAATTACGTGAGTTTACCAACGGCCGAAATACAATTAATCACGGAAAGCACTGTTCGTTATGTTGACAGTTTTTTTGTTAACCCTGTCACATGGTGATCGTCTTTTGAATCAAAACTGTCCTATTATTACGGAGAATTAGCAGTTGGACGGATTTGACATTCAACTACGTAACAAACATGGCGGCCGTTGAGTGTACTTCACTGAACACTTTGAAAAAATTGTCCGTTTTGAGGGCATCATCCGGGTACATACAGTGCACTTAATTTTGCCGCGATTAGAAATGGAATGCCCTACGTACCCAAACACGGTGCCGAAAGGGTGGTAAGTGGATATTTGAACCAGGCTTGTATGAAATTCCGAACTGAATGAATTGAAATTCAAAGTAATGCCATAATACGGACACTAGGTGGTGTCATTACCTTGACTTTCTTTGATCTAATCTACACCACACATAGAGCTTGAAAGTGACGTCACTTCCCCCGATTTCATGGGACCTCAAGGGCGTTTTTAGCCGAAAATCGTAGCATGTAATCCAATGACGGTATATTTCGATCCCCTTCGAGTTGTGCCACGAGTTCCACATATGTTGTTTCTGATATTTTTGTTTAACTTTTCGTACGAACCCCCAAACTTTTTAGAAAGCTGTGTTTCTTCACATTTTTCATGCAGACGGCCTCGGAACAAAACATTGATACTTCTGCATGAATAATCTTTATCTAGCCTCTTAAACGGCATATTTGTAACCCAGCGCATATAATGACTGAGATCAGAAGATATTAACTCGCTACCATGTTGTTAGATGGTCAGCTTAGGTCCCGTAAAATATGTATATAGAACACCAGCACCTAGTGTTCATATTATGGCATTACTCTGGATTTCAATTCATTCAATTCGGAATTTCGTACAAGTCTGATTTTTTGAACATGCCATCCAGTTAATTCCACTGCAACTCGACTAAAATTTTAAAAAGGTCTCAGGCCAAAATGTTGTTTTACTACATAGCTGGCATCGGAAAGAGTGGGCAAGATCCTTCAGTTTATCTACGAGTATGCATCTTGTGTGGCCAAAACCCTGTAAAGCCACTGGTGTGTGTGATGGTCTCTGCTCCTAACAAGCTATTCACACTCATGTTAAAGGGCAGCAGAAGCACAGAGGCGGGGTCTGTTCGATGCAGAGATCGCCACGGTGACCACCAAGTTTGTGGACGACAGTGGTACGGAGCGCAACATCACCGTAACCAAGGACGACGGTGTGCGGCCCGGCACCACCCTGGAGGGGCTCGCCAAACTCCGCCCAGCCTTCAAACCTGACGGCAGCACCACCGCAGGTCAGGAAGGGAGAGGGAGAGCGCGCGCGCGTGTGTGTGTGTGTGTGTGTGTGTGTGTGTGTGTGTGTGTCTGTCTGTCTGTCTGTCTGTCTGTCTGTCTGTCTGTCTGTCTGTCTGTCTGTCTGTCTGTCTGTCTGTCTGTCTGTCTGTCTGTCTGTCTGTCTGTCTGTACAGTATGTGGGTACAATATGTGGGTACCACCCTGGAGGAGCTCGCTAAACTCTGACAAGCCTTTAAGCCCGAAGTTTGTGTGCGCATGTGCATGTGTGTTCACCATGCTGGAGGGGCTCGCCAAACGCAGGTGTGTGTGTATGTGTGTGTGTAACCAAAGTTGTCAATGGGACAACGCCATGAGAAGGAGGGAGAAAAACACTGCTGCCTAACCTGAATTTCTGTCTGTTCTTTCCAGTCAGGTACATGGGTAAAAAGGAAGACAGGTTACATTTGGCAAATTAACTTTTTATTTTCCAGTTAGGCAACTTGCGGTACAAGGCGACTTAGCAAGTCCCCCCCCCCCATTTGGTTTATTCCTCTTTTAATTCCGAATAACTTTATTCCTCTATCATATCATACATTAATTTCATGGATGAAAAGTGTACATTTACAAGCCATAATGTAAACTAGAAAAAACAAAGCTGATGGTGGAAGCAAATATTCATGAAACACATCAGTGACAGTGGGAGCAATAATTGTGTTGTACTGAAACTGTTGCTAGTGTCCTGCAAATTGTTCCAAGACACTAAGCCCTGCCCGGGAAACCAGTACACACACTTAACCCAACAACTAGGTGTCTGGGGACAGTGTACTGGTGTCCCGGGACAGCTTTTTCAATTCAATTCTTTTATTAAGGGATAGCCCCTTGAGATTTTCCACCTCTTTTTCGAGGGGGTCCCATAAACATCAAAGACATACATTACACACAGTCACACATCCACACCAGAGCTCTTCATCACTACAGGCTAAGCATTCCAACGTCTCTACCCCAATAGATTTATAGGCAAAAAACAGCAAGTAAAACACAAAAATGACATTTGTATAACACTAAAAAGAAATGATAAATAAAAGACAAAAAAGGACTCAGGAGAAAACCACAATTGAAAATCAAGTAGATAGAAGAAATAAGCATGGATATATGCACAACCGTAGATGAATGCAGGTACTAAAGTCGGTGTATAGACTTTTTTGTTGCTGTTGCTTTAAAGTCAACGACCAAGAAATCAAGTGCACTGGTCACATGAATGCAGAAAAGGATGTAGTAAGGAGTAAGTAGTAAGGATGATATAAAGAGAGGAAAATATGAAATAGATCTCAATGAGCTGGTTAATCTATTCCAGACTGAAGGGGCTTTAAATGTGAAGGCACACCTTCCTATTTCTTTAGATATGCTTGGCATAGAAAAAAAACTAATGATCAAGATGTCTAAGTCCATGAGTGGACCTATATGGATTTAAATAGTTTCGTAAATAAGATGGATAATTAAAGAAATAGCATTTATAGATAAACTGGAGCCAATGTAGCTCCCTTCTGGTCTTGAGTGATGGGAGATTCAGTTGCTGATAAATGTGACAATGGTGGGTAAGGTATGGACATCTCAATACAAATCGACAAAGGCTGTTGAAAGCAACATTTAAAGATTTGAGATGTGATTCCGTTGTATTCATATACGCAATGTCAGCATAATCAAGAATGGGAAATAAGAGCTGTGTTACAATTCGTAATCTGATCTGCAATTGCTAAAACAGCTGCTGGCTGTTCCAGGACAGTAACTTGGTATCCCGTGACACCCCCTCCTTATCTGTCTAATCCTACTCACATTGCTATTCCCTCTCGCCCCCTTCGTTCCTCTTCCTCCATTCTCCTCTCTGTCCCCTCTGCCCGTCTCAGTACCAATGGGAATAGAGCTTTCAGTTGCTCTGCTCCTCAACTCTGGAATGTGCTGCCCCCTCGCATCTGCAATATTGACTCTTTAACCCTGTTCAAATCCAGACTAAAAGCTCATCTGTTTCAGTTAGCCTATTCTTTGACTTTTTAACTCTGTTTTGTTTTATTTTATTTTTTTTGTTTACAATCTGTGTATGTGTCTTGTTTTATTTTGCTTCTCTCTGTACAGTGTCCTTGAGTGTTTTAAAGACGCTTTAAAGTAAAACGTATTATTATTATTATTATTATTATTATTAATAATATTAATAATAATAATAATAATAATAATAAACACCCGGTTGCTGTCCCAGCACACCTAGTTAATAATAATAATAATAATAATGTATTATTATTATTATTATTAACTAGGTGTGCTGGGACAGCAACCGGGTGTTTTGGGATGGTGTCCTGTTGTCCCGGTCCAGTGTCTGATGTCTCAGTCTACAGAATACCACCAACAGTACAGTAAAATGATCTCTCCTCCTTTCAAGCCATGGGACAAAGAGACCAAAGGTTTGAGGAAGCTATATAGGGAAAGGGAAACCAACAATGAATACTGGCTATCTTAAGTTTAAGACTACAATTAAAAAAAAGAACCGAGTTTAGTTGTCAAAGGAGTTTACGTAGTTGTTCATCAGTTCTGTGTGTGTGCGTGTGAAAGCCAGCCTCACTCCTGTTTCAATATCTTACACATTCTGTAGTGCTTGAAAAAAGGCATGGGTATAACTTCATCTGGCCTCCTCTAATATTGGTAATATCTGCACTGCTGGTGTACTGGTGAATAACAATAAAGAGTACTCTAATTGGGAATGAACTCAATTTAATTCCAAATAGAACTTGATTCTGCTTTTAAAGTGGGTGGTTTATTCCTCTTTTAATTCCGAATAACTTTATTCCTCTATCATATCATACATTAATTTCACTTTAAAAACAATTTAGGTCATTCCATGCATGCTCGTTGTTACGCGATGACAACAATGCAACAATGGGAACCAGACTCAACACATGCATCCTCTGTCCAATTGAAATACTTTCTGATCCCCAGACATTAATTCAGTGTTAAATGAAAGGTCTTCATGTAAACTCGACTTAAAAACATAACATGACCTATGTCAATCTCCTGTCTATACCTTGTCGTAGTTTATGGTGGAGATGGTGCCTTCAATAATGATGGAGGTGCTTCATTTTGATTCAGTATGAATTCCCCAAGCTACTGTCAGTGTTGCCAGATTGGGCGAGTGCCCGCCCAATTGGGCTACTTGGGATGAGCGTCTGCGGGTAAAAATCTGAAAAATTAGCCATTTGATGTTTTTTTCTGCCGTTTTGGACCCATAGAAGTCAATGTAATTTGTTGAATTTGGGCGGAATTTAGCGCATTTTGGCGTTTTTGTTAACCTTTTGAGCGGGATTTGGTGACACACATGTGGCAACACTGGCTACTGTATGCTACAACCCATGGCAGAAACTGCCCCTAGTAAGCCTACACCAGGCGATGCACTACCCAGTGCACTACCCAGTACACCTTGGGCTATTAGTTTTGCCATAATGGCCTCTAAGGCCAGGTTCTCTGCAGCAAGCATTGCAATCACCTGTGCTCCAATTCCAACTTCTACAGCTGCTGCTGTGCCAAAAGCACCAAATGCAAAAGGCACACCTACTCCTACCCCCACCAATGCCACTCCTATGAGCGTGGCAATGTAAGGATGAGTGTGACACCAGCTGTAAAATTGGTGGAACTTGCCTTTACCAGAGCGGGCCTCATCCAGTAGCTCAGCCACAGCCTGAACGATTCCCTGAGTGAGTGGGCTGGAGTAGTGCCGGTAGCCGTTGCTAGCCACCAGCTGGTCTATCTTCTCTAGCAGCTGCGTTACCTGACGGGAGTCGTTGGCTCTCGTGTTGTCAAAGCTCACATAGCGCCCGTGAAAGTGTGTCACAATCTCCACAAGAGCCGGGTCCTGATGAACGAAATCGTGGATGGGTGTACCGTCCAGCTCGTCTGCATAGGTGAAGACAAGAATGACGTAACGCTGGATGTCTTCCTGGAATGTTTGCTCGATCATGCGAATGCACTCCCAATGCTTTTCAGTGACGCCTGTGACGCTCACTGTTAACAGAAAAGCGTGGGGCCCTGGGATGGATAAGACAAGGCACCGGATCAGTTCTTCCTTGATCTTTTCCGGGGAGATAGAGGTATCGGACAGGCCAGGGGTGTCAACCATGACAAGACTTCGACCTTGCACAGTGCCACTGTCACTCTTGCACTCTTGCGTCACAGATTTCATGCTGAACCCAGAGGCAAAACTCTCCTTGCCCAAAATGGTGTTTCCAGTGGCACTCTTGCCTGCGCCTGTTCTGCCCAGAAGAACCAGCCGCAGTGGTATGGTGGACATGCCAGGTATGCATAGGCTCTCAACCATGCTGAGGAGCGACTCCACTTGGTTCACATTTCCTTGATCTCGGTTGTTTATGGCCAGGAAGTGGTGATCGAACCTCGCCACCAGTTCCTGGATACTTTCATCCTGTTTGGAGATAAAATCTTGTATGGATTCTCCCTTGAGCACATCCGCCCGTGAGAAGAGCAATATGGTGCGGCTAGGTACATAATCACCAAAGAGTTCCTGAGCCACCTCCACAGCCTCACGCTCCTCCTCCGTCCAGCGCCCCAAAGGAATCACCAGTAGCAGCACATGGGGACCAGGTGCCCACAGCTCGCGGCACCTCTCCACCTCCTGCTGCACAGCATCCTGGGAAACCTCAGCTTTGGAGAAACCTGGGGTGTCCACAACAAGCAGTTCCCGTCCCAGAACGTGGGCACACTGCCCCTGACATGTCTTGGTGACCGGGCTTGGACTAAGCTGTGAGGCGAAATACTTCCCCCGAAGTATGGTGTTGCCTGTGGCACTCTTTCCAGCCTTCTTCCTGCCTACCAGTACTAGTCTCCAGGTGGGACTCATGGATGAAGGTTGAGAGTTAGTTTGTTCAGCACCATGGTTACAGACACCTTGGTTCTGGGTCGTTGTGTGACCCTGCCCCTCGTCATTTGATGTTTCACATGCTTGCTGAACTGTAAAAAAAATAGTAGAGACATTACATTGGTGACAGCACTGCTTAACTATCAGGTGGCTGTATAACGTACATTCAATGTCTTCACTGGTAAATAGGGGTCAACAGGGGAAAATAATTTTGCATCCTGATGGTTTATTACGAAAATACACTGGAACGCCAGGCAAAATGGGACCTCCTTCTGGGTAACTGGGGGTACCTGTACTCTCGGCTAGAATCGAAATCCAATTGGTGAATGAAGAACTCGAGGAAGCTAACGTAGGCCAGACGTACAGTGTCTCATATTATTACATTACATTGCATTTGGCAGACGCTTTATAACCAAAGCGACTTTCAAAAGAGGACATAATCAAGCCAACATCACAAGCAAATACAAAGTGCACAGGAAATATACAGAACAACAAGTGCAGTTGCAAAGAGGGGTTATTTATTTATTTATTTATTTTTATCAATAAAGAGTACACACACACACACACACACACACACACACACACACACAAACTAAACTAAACTAAACTAAACTAAACTAAACATCATGTCAAGAGTCTGCCCTGGGGCTAGGCCAGCTCAAGCATTAGTTTAGTAGCTCCTCTCGAAAGAGGAAGGTCTTTACTTGTTTCTTGAAGGCTGCAAGAGATGTGCTTAGTCTTGCCTCTGGAAGACCGTTCCACCACTTGGGTACACAACAACGGAGAACAGTCTTGACTGGGAGTACCTAGAGCGACTGGATGGCAGAGCCAGACGGCTTGTGCTGGATGAGCACAGTTCTCTTCCAGTAACATAAGGCGTTAGTAGGTCCTTCAGATAAGCTGGGGCCGTTCCTGCGATGGTTTTGTAGGCAAGGGTCAATGCCTTGTGCTTGATCCGGGCGGCAATCGGTAGCCAGTGCAACTCAATAAACAGAGGAGTAACATGGGTCCTTTTGGGTTGATTGAATATGAAGCGTACCGCCGCATTCTGGATCATCTGCAGAGGTTATAGCGCACAAGCAGGTAGACCTGTCATGAGTGAGTTGCAGTAATCAACGCGGGACAGGACCGTGGCCTGGACCAGTCGTTGTGTAGAATATTGTGTCAGCACAGGTCTGATATTCCGTACGTTGGACATCTGGAATCGACAGGTCCGGGCACTTGTGCTCTTCAGGCTCACAGTGAACATTTCGGTAAATTCAGTG
This sequence comes from Engraulis encrasicolus, assembly GCF_034702125.1. NCBI lineage: Eukaryota > Metazoa > Chordata > Actinopteri > Clupeiformes > Engraulidae > Engraulis > Engraulis encrasicolus. The sequence goes on from NC_085865.1 coordinate 54,902,492, forward strand.
CACTGAAAGTGCCCGGATGATGCCCTAACGACCTAGCCTGATTATCATGACTCTCAAATCTCTTCAAGACTTGGTCTGACCAAGACCATAACGACTATCGTTCTCAAACGGCATAGTTGACCCACCTCCCTTGGTGTGCTACTGGTTGAGGGCATAAGAGGCTGAACCAAAGTTTTAACCAAACATTTTCTTAGTTCCAATAGAACGTCTATACTTACACCACATCACTGCCTTGAACACGACTCTACCCAGAACCGTTGGTGATGCTCAAAGTTGATTTTGCTTCCCTACAAAGTGGGTGGAGTTTCCCGCTCTGGAGGGAACCCAAAAGTACCTGAACAAACAGTTTTCCTGAGCTAGTCTAGCTGAGCTGAAGATGTTGTGTCCCTGCGATGGTGGAGCCTGGGTACTAACAACCATCCTTTAACGATGGACACTGCACGCACTAAATGGCCGCCATGTTCTTAATGAAACGGAAGAAACGTGGCGTTCAGTTTAGTATGGTCAACAGCAGTCTCTGTAAGTAATGTTGCTGAGACACCAACCTTTTCATGCCAAGCCGTATTGTATGCGAGATACAGTGCATCTGGAAAGTATTCACAGCGCTTCACTTTTTCAGCATTTTATTGTGTTACAGCCTTATTCCAAATTATATTAAATTAATCTCTGTCCTCAAAATGTAACATAAATATCCCATTATGACCATGTGAAAAACAGAGTTCTTGAGAGTTTTTGAAAATGTATTAAAATTAAAAAAACAAAGAAATCATATTTACATAAGTATTCACAGCCTAAGCTGAATACTTTGTAGAACCACCTTTTTGCAGCAACTAGATTATTTTTTTTTTATTTCGAAATGAAAAGGGATTAAAAGGGAGGTCATCAGTGTGTGTTTCAACCTTTCTTTACTTTGAAATTTTACATTTTGAGTCTGCACCTGGCTAAAATAGATGGGTGTGAGTTTTGAATTAAGTCCTATGGAGAGTATCATGATCTGCTTCTGTGTTGACATGCATGCTTCTTTAGGTGTAATTAAGCTTTCCAATGTTGACTGCATTCATACATCACTAAACCATGTCAGTCCCACTACCATGCTGGACTAGCCAGATGATGCACTATTTTAGGAAAATTCACTTGTTTACCACCACACATGCTTAACACCATCTAAAGCAAATTTGTATATCTTGATCTCATAAGACCACACGACATGGTTCCAGTGATCCATATCCTTGGTCTGTTCATCTCTCTTGAGAGCAAGATAATCAAATTATCTTTAGATGGCGTCAAGGATGTGTGGTGGTAAACAAGCGAGTTTTACAAAAAAAGTGCATCATCTGGCAAGTCAAGCATGGTAGTAGCACTGATATGGTTTGGGAATGTATGAATGCTGTCAACATTGGAAATCTGAATTACACCTAAAGAAGCATGCATGTCAACATGCACTGTGACGCAGAAGCAGAGCATGATACTCTCCATAGGATTTCATTCAAAACTCACACCCATCTACACCGCATTCCACATTATTACACATTTTTTGCTGTTTTCCCAAATAAACAATAGAAATGACAGTCGTCATAATTTTCAAGTCATCAGCCATTAAAATACAATTGAAACGTTTTTCAATGAACCGTCCAATGATAACGGTATTTTTTAAAATAATAAAAAAAACTAAAATTCCCAAAATGCTCTGCTCCAAATTATTATGCAAAACAGTTTTGTAGTATTGTAATCCAAATTTCTGTCTTTTTTCCCATTTACATCAAAACAGTTGGCATTTGGTACCTTCTAAATTACATTTCAATGTTCAAAACTTGGTTATAAGCTGTAACTGGAATGCTGCATTTAACATTGAAGTCAATGGCAGGGCATTGCATGGGAGTTATGGAAGCCCAGATATCCTTGATGCTTTGCTCTCAGCTGTTTTTGTTTGTTTGGTCTGGTGACCCACACTTCACTCTTCAATATACCTGTAGATTTCCATGCCACGTTTAGGTGCTTTGGAGGTGATGACATTCTAACTCACCAGACATAACATCTCATTCATTGTCAATGGGGTTTTATGTCTGTTGAGTTAGAATGTCATCATCTCCAAAGCACCTAAACGTGGCATGGAAATCTACGGGTATATTGAAGAGTGAAGTGTGGGTCACCAGACCAAACAAACAAAAACAGCAGAGAGCAAAGCAATATCTGGGCGAGACGAGTTTTGAGGGAGTGACGGCAAAGCGTTGGCCAGTAGGCACAGACACAGTTTGGAAAACAATGGGTTGTTCCCATCAACAATCTTCCGATGTCTCATTCATCGGGGCCAGACTAAATATTGGTATTCAGATTTGATCTCTATATCCAGGCTAGGTAGTCGACACAATTGACAATGATGTAATTTGGGCAAAACCCTTACAAAAATGGACTGTGGTTTTACTTTGAGAACTAACCATGGTTTTTAGTTATTTATAGTTGTCACGGTTTTTTGAGCACGGTTCGTGACTATGGTTTAACCATTAATTGTCAATGGATGCTTGTAGCATGCTACATGCATAAAAGAGCTGACAGGAGGGCAGGATTGGCCCAGCGACTGGCAAATCCTGAGGCCAGAATTTGAATGTGATTTGCCCACGGAGCACAGAGCAGAGCACAGGACTTCCCTGTGTGTGTGGATGGTGCCCAGCCTACGCCAGGCAAGGCATGCTCCACTGAGGTGTGTGTGTGTGTGTGTGTGTGTGTGTGTGTGTGTGTGTGTGTGTGTGCGCGTGTGTGTGTGTGTGTGTGTGTGTGTACACCAGCAATGCTCCATTAATGTGTGTGTAGTAGGGTGTGTGTGTGTGTGTGTGTGTGTGTCAGGCATGCACCACTGATCCTCTGAAGGCAGCGTAGGGAAATCAGCTTGTTAAGGGGAGCTAATGCGCCCAAAACGTTCAGGATGGATGGATAGAAACATTCACACATGCACACAGAAATACTGTATATGCAAACGCTGCATACACGTCAACAGAAACATGCACACACAACTTTTTTTAAAAGGGGGGCGTGGGGGTGGGGGGGGGGGGGTCTGCCTGGCATGGTATTGCTTGATTTAAAGGGGTATGCCACTATTTTGGGGCTTAATACAGTTAAAATCGTTGGCTGGGGTTTATAAAGGTGGTAAAGTGTCTTATTTTTCATGTTAAGCGTTGTCTTGCTTTAAGACAAGTTAAAAGAGAGAATATGTCGCTAAGCTAGTGAAAGTCAATGTATCCGTGTAGCATGCTAAAATGCAGTAATCATGACATACCATGGTAGAACCAAGATAATCATTGTACAGTAATACCATAATAAGCCATGGTCCATTTTCGTAAGGGAATTGCGTATTTTATAAAGACCAAGCGAGTTCAACAATGCAAACTGAGTGCCGTTTGGAAGGATTATTTACCCTGGCTTTAGGAAAATGAAAAGAAACAAATATTTCTAGCCAAAGAAACGGCAGCATCTATGGTGAAATTGGACATTCTGACTGGCTCTGCGTGTGCCCTTCAGCTTTCTCTCTCGTCCTACATAGAAACCTTCTAGTTATTAGTACTTTAACCCTGGTCCCCCCATAAAATCAGTCCTGTCTGAATATGGCTTTTGTCAGATAATGACAAGTGAAGGGTATGAGCAATACAACAGCATGTTAAAATTGGGAGGAACTCTCCTTTAACTTAAAAGAAAAACACAACATAATAAATGATATAGTCTTGCCCGACTGCAGCTTGAATCTTGTGCTTGAACAGTCATTCCATACAAATCAACACAAGTCAATAACCACTGAACAACCGTCTACAAGCTGACGAAGAAGTCTACATATCTTCTTATTACGTTAACTAAACTTAACTAACATTTCATTTCGAAAAACAGCCTACCGCTTTTGGAAGGTCCTCCCTGTTTGTTCTCCATATTTTTCTTTCTTCAGTTAGTGCAGTCTTGTCTTGTTTTGACTCACGGCAGCCTTGCAGGTGTAACAGGTGTAACAGGTTGCATATTTAGACAAAGTAAACGTGAGGCTGAATGGGCTCTTCCTCTCTCTAGCGTCAGAGCCAGGCCCTTCTATTGCGATGCTTGTGCAGATCAAGGGTGGCTCTGACTGTGATGTTTCCCCACCCACGCACTGAAAAAATCACTATGGCTTTTCTACAGTCCATTTTTTTGCAAGTAAATGATTGGAAATTGCTCAAGATAGTAGGTAATTTCAAGTGACTCCAGTCCTAGGCCAAGAAAGGAGTTGCTTCACTGCAATTGTGTTTTTTGTGCTGATGGTCGGCATTGACCCATTTTTTGGACCCGTTGGCTATTTCCATGAAAGACCGGTACTGTAGTGCTGTTGAGGCGCTGTCCAATATCCACCTTATTACCACACTCACTATCCCCACGCATTGCATTGTTTTTCGTGCTACCACAGCTTTCTCTGTCTGCTAGTTTTGGTTAGGCTGCCCATAGCCCTTCTGAATGATTTACAACTGCTACCCAAATAGTTGTGGCGCCACCCTTGTAACCGTTGATAATAAGGTGGATAGACAGTGCGAGCCAGGTGCCACCGGGTATTGATGTGTTTACTGACAGTGTTGAGATGTGTGTTGAGATGTTGTATTTGTCGCCCTCTGTAGGCAATGCCAGTCAGGTGAGTGATGGTGCGGCGGCAGTGCTATTGGGCCGGCGCTCCGCTGTGGAGGCCTTGGGGCTGCCCGTCTTGGGGGTGCTGCGGGCCAGCGCGGTGGTGGGGGTGCCCCCCGACGTCATGGGCATCGGGCCAGCATACGCCATACCAGCTGCTCTACAGCAGGCAGGTGAGGAGCTTCATTACATTACAGTACATTACACTTAGCTGACCTTAGTGATTTCCTCCCATTCAACCATATATAATGTTATGGAAGACATGATTGAGCCCAGTAGTGGGCATCTGTAAGCTGTGATTGCCCCACCTCTCCTGCTTCTAAATCATTATGCCATTCTCAGATTGAGCATGAGAAGTCAGTTTATCTCTCATCTGCACTCAAGATATCCATGGGAAACAAAATACCTATTTCTCATCAGTAGTCCCCACTTTCATACTTTGCACATTATCCCTCTAATGTGTTGGTGCTGGGTAACCGTTTGATCAGATTGCTGTATGATTTCTCCTCTGCTCCTCTCCAGGGTTGACTGTGGAGGATATCGATGTGTATGAAATCAATGAGGCCTTTGCAAGTCAGGTAAGATGCTGTTGAACTCAAGAGTCCCGGAGAGTATGATATTTCAGTAGGCTGCTCAGTAAACTACGTAGGGGGCATTTTTTTCCTTATGCCATTTTGCCAAAAACGACACAAAATTTCTATGTCCTATATGTGTGTTTGTTCTGTGTGTATGTGTGTGTATTCTCTGTCCCGTAGGCAGTGTACTGTGTGGAGAAGTTGGGGATCCCGGTGGGCAAGGTGAACCCTAATGGGGGCGCCATCGCGCTGGGTCACCCCCTGGGTTGCACGGGGGCCAGACAGGTCGTCACGCTGCTAAACGAACTGAAACGCCGGGGACGCAGGTCAGCAGTCATCACACTCTCAACTGACACACCAACAGGCCTTCACAAGTGCCGCATCTGATAGAGCTGCGCTATTCCTTATCACCTGTATTGATTTTAACTGTACATAACTGTGTCTGTTATTTTTATCTGTACTTTACTGTGCCTGTGTTGATTTTAACTGTACTTTACTGTGCCTGTGTTGATTCCAACTGTGCTGTATCTGCCCTGTTGCAGGGGCTACGGTGTGGTGTCCATGTGCATCGGCACAGGAATGGGAGCAGCAGCCGTCTTCGAGTATCCAGGACCCTGATTGGCTGTCACTTCATGACAAGGCTGTAGTCTTTCAGGATACAGAAACGTGATTGGCTATATGATCTAGAGCAGGCTGCAGTCTCCAAGTATAAAGGACCCTGATTGGTCAAATCACCTGGACCTGGACTCCTGGATTGGCTATCACCAGGCTGCCTACCTCCAGACAAACGGAACTTAATAATCTCCACATGCAAGCTTGCCTTGCCTGCGTTAACACAAACTAGCATTAGATGATCAATGTTAATACAGCACTACATCCTCCGGCCAGGCAATGCAGCAATTTTGATGCAGCTCCCCTGTGATATTGGATAGAGAGCCATAGTTGATGTTGTGGTGTGTATTAAGAGATGAGTAAGAGCCTGAGAGAGGTGTAATGAAGACACTAATATAATGTAATAATGTAATGCACTGGGCTTCAGCCTTCACCTTCAGTGCCTGCGTCTTTTTATCAGTCAACAGCATACATGTACGCCTTTGACTTGCACCAATACTTCCTACATACAGATTCATCAGGCTGCACAAAATTTTAGATGACACATTTAATGATGCTTTTTGTGTGATCAGAGATCTGTGGGGTGGTGGAGTATGAAGATGTTATGAAATATGATTTTAGTGTCATTTGCTTGGGCTGCCAGCATCTTTTCTATGGGAGTTGACATGTGGGTGTCTGTAGTCTCCATCAGTGCAGCAAAAGTGCAGTAACGACGTCAACATTTATGCTGATAAAAATGCCTTCAAAGTTTTCGTAGGGGCCAGTCAAACACAGTGCAGGCACAATAGTGGTGATAATATCCCTTGTGTTTCTACTCTTTGAGGCTGTTGGACCTGCAATGTGTTTGGCTGGCCAGTATGAAAACTTTGAAGGCATTTTTGTCAGCTTCAATGTTGGTGTAGTCACTGAACTGCCTTTGTGAAGTGCCCTTGAGCAAGGCACCAAACCCCACATTGGTCCAGGGAATGTAACCAATACCCTGTAGAATAATAACTGTAAGTCCCTTTGGATAAGTGTTAATGCCATGTAATGTAATGTATGGCAGAGTAGCCAAATAACAACACAGAGGCAGAAGGATGTTGGAAGAAGCTGCTGTCTCTTTATTTTTTCACCCCAATAAACTGTTACAGCTCTTAAGTTTTTAGTCTAAATGTTGTCCAGCTAGACTATTTGTTGTCCTCCAAATCTGTACAAATTCTGTACAAATCAGTGCTGCTAATATCAATCGTTAAAATAAAACATTTCATTTTGATATTGTATTTGCCTCATTGGTAATATTTCAGTCACTCGATCCTTTACAGAAATACTACAAACCTAAATGTGTGTTACACAATTGAATGTGTAAAACACAATATGAAAAAAAAAGAAAATCACACACACACACATTGCTGACTGGAGATGAATGAGAGATGACCGTGGAGAATTCCAAACAAGATCTATTTCATGATGCTCTATGCATTTTGGCGTGTGTGTGTGTGTGTGTGTGTTAGTGCATGTGTCTCTCGTCACGTGACCCACATCCCTGCAGCTGCAGCGTGATTGGCTCCTCCCCCAGCTGCCCTCTCAGCGTCACCGTGGCGATGAAGTTCTCTGGGTTGCTATGGGAGACGATGACAGTTAGAGGCTGACTGACACATGCACTCTGGAAATTGATATCATAGATGCACACATACTTGGGGGCTATCACTTGGGTGTGAAGCTGAGCTGTAGTGTGTGTGTGTGTAACCTGGGAGTGAAGCTGTGCTCTAGTGTGTGTTTGTGTTACCTGGGAGTGAAGCTGAGCTGTAGGCCTACTTTAGTGTGTGGTGTGTGTGTGTTACCTGGGAGTGAAGCTGTGCTCTTTGTGCTGTGTGTGTGTGTGTGTGTGTGTGTGTGTGTGTGTGTGTGTGTGTGTGTGTGTGTGTTACCTGGGAGTGAAGCTGAGCTCTAGTGTGTGTGTGTTCTCTTCTGGCCGCAGAACTCCACAGTCAGGACTCACTCGGAACACACTGCTGTCACCATCTGTTTCCATGGTAACACAACTCATCACTCAACATCCTACAATTCATATTTAGATTACAGATTATTATTAATGATGGCATTCGAACCTGCAACCCTCTAATCTTAAGACCACCTCTTTAAACATTAGGCCACAGCCCTGCCCCATTTATTGCCATAGTTGCAGAAATCTCAACAATTGGTTTCCATACTGACAGAATCCATTCACCACCTTACAGTCCCACAGCAACAGAACCACTGACCTCTGTATCCCTGAGCTGCTGTATACTCAAAGTCAGAGGTGTCAAAAGTAAAAGGAAAAATAGATAGTCACAGTTTCCTTACAATAAGGTACTGTATCCGAGTAACCGATAGACCTGTGTACTTGTCTTACCATCAACTGACTCTGCGCTGGTTGAATTAAGTTTAGGCTCTTGTTAGGTTTTTAATGTTCTTCAGTAACAACACAGTCTATGGCACTACGTGCAATGGTGTAAATGGTGTAACAGCTATAGAATATCAGGTGCTAGTGTTGTAGTTACACCAGGCATTTACTTTTACTTTTGACACTTCTGCTCAAAGTGCAATCTGGGATTAGTTTCATGAACTTCCCAGGAGCTGTTTACAATGGTCCATCATCTCATTATGGACTACGTTCCCCATAATGCATTAGTTCACCTATGGCTGCGTTCCAGTAGCTGCAGGAGGCTCCTCGGGTGCTGAGTTGTAGTTCCTTGACCTGCGTCTGGCCCACGTAGCAGGTGCCGAAGTTTACAGCGCTGCTGGAGAGCTGCAGCGACGCAACGCTGAGCCAGGCCACTAGGGGCACTGTCTGCACACACGCACACGCACACACACACACACACACACACACACACACACACACACACACACACACACACACACACACACACACACACACACAAACACTTGGTTAGCTTTTACTTTGTGCATTTGTGCTGAGAGTGGAGTGCAGACCTCCGCCAAGGAAGCTGTTTGATAGAACATTGGACTATGTTACACCCGTCTTTCTTCCTTCTTTTTGTGGAGTTAGAAACTGGAATGTCAACATTCGCCCTGTCCCGCAATTCAATTTATGGTCACTAGGGGTGTCTACATTTGTACGCTAGCAATGGTAAAGAATCTTTTAAAAAATCCTGGTCCGGTTCGTGATCCGGATCACCACCAGAATTTAATCACTTGTTCCTTGGGTCATTTCCAACAACTCCACATAGTTCCATTCAAATCCATTCACAAGTTGTTGAGTTGACCAACAGGCAGACATACATACAGTCAAACAAACCAACGCTACCGTAAACATAACCTCCTTGCCGGAGGTAAGAAGTTGTGGTGTTGCAGAAGTGACATGGGAAGTGTGTGTGTGTGCGTGCATGCATTTTCAGTGATGAGTAGATGACAGTGATGACTATTACATGTGTGTGTGTGTGTGTGCGTGCGTGCGTGCATGCGTGCGTGCGTACGTGCGTGTGTGTGTGTGTGTGTGTGTGTTTGTGTGTGTGGGTGTGTGTGTGTTGTGTGTAAGACCTGCTGACTGCTGTTGCTGTACTCCACCACTAGGTGGTGAGTGAAGCGTAGTTTGGACTCTCCTGAGATCCCGCGCTGCACACACACTGAGTCCGGAAGCTCAGAATTGGGCTTCCCCATATAGGCCAATAGGGATGGAGAGCTGTGGAACGCCAACGTCACCTGCCAATCAGAACCCACTGTTAACACTGACCACGCAACAAGGGACTTCTAAACTTGCATGCTGGTCTGGGGTGAGAGGAGAGGAGAAAAGAAGATGAGAGAGGAGAGGAGAAAAGAAGAAGACAGGAGAAAAGAAGAGGAGAGAGGACATGAGAGGAGAGAGAAGAGGAGAGGAGAACAGAGGTCTTCACCTCCAAGCTGGTCTTGGATATGAGGAGAGGAAGAGGAGAGAGGAGAGGAGGGGAGGGTTCCTCACCTGCATGCTGGTCTGGGGTTTGAGTGTGAGCGGTTGGCTCTCGGCGGAGCTGTGGGCGTGGCTATGGGCAGTGGGTGTACGAGAGAGGCGTGGCTAAGGAGAAATGAGGTGAAGAGAAGTATGACATGTTATACTTCATACTGTAATGCATGATGCAAATAACAATGTATTCTTTTATGCTTCTAGGAGAACACAAAACAGAGAGCAGAGGAGAGGAGAGGGGAGAAGAGTAGAGAGGAGAGAAGAGGAGAAGAGAAGGAATGTCTGGTTACCTTGGTGTGTGATTGGATCAATGACTGAGAAGGGGGAGAAGTGGACAAGAGGAGAGGAGAGAAGAGAAGAAGATAGAGGGGAGGAGATGAGAAGATATAAGAGGATAGGAGGAGAGAAGAGAAGAGGATAGAGGAGGGGAGTGGACAAGAGGAAAACAGTTGTTTGGAGGAGAGGACTCTGGTGTTTCTAGTCACCCCAGTGTGTGGGTGGATGACTGAGAAGGGGCGGGACACTGAGGCACAGGAGAGGAGAGGAGACGAGAGGAGGAGAGAAAGCCTGTCTGGTCACCTGGGTGTGCGATTGCACAACAGGACAACAGGAGAGGAGAGGAAAACGTTGGAAAGGAGAGGTGATGAAACAGACTAGTTTGTAGGAGAGCTGTTTCTAGTCACCTGAGTGCCTGGGTGGATAACTGAGAAGGGGGGTGGGATGCTGAGGGAGAGGAGAGGAGAGGAGAGGAGAGGAGAAGATAGGGAAGAGGAGAGAAGAACAGGAGGAGAGTGGAAGAGACCACCTGAGTAGGTGGTAGGACGACTGAAAAGAGGGAAAGTCGAGGAGAAAGAGCATGAAAGAGATTGTCTGGTCACCTGAGTGCGTGGTTGGATGACTGAGAAGGGGGGCGGGACACTGAGGCGGAATGCCAGCGCCATCTGCGAGGTGTTCCTCAGAAGCAGAGAGTGTACCACCAACACTTCTTGCTTCACCCTAACTTCCTGCCCCACAGCTAACTGCAGAGGAGGAGGGTGGGACAATACATCAGAGCTGGCCAATCAGCTGCCACTACCACACAGGAAGTGCGTGTGGCTCTACACATACAGTAGTGCAGCCTGAGTTCTACAGACAACACATGGGGCCTCATTTATAACGGGTGCGTACGCACAAAAGACTGCGCACGCCAAGTTCACCGCAAGGTTTGGTATTTATAGAAAAAGAACTTGGCGGTAAACATGCGCAGCTCCACGCAAAGTTTTACCCATGCGTACGCCCTAAACAAAGGATCAAACGCGGAAAGCGCGACCTCGGGAGGTAGCTGGAAGAACGACCCGAAATTGGTAGGGGAAAAAACGGAGGTCACGTGTCACGATAGCCACTTTAACATTAATCCATTTCGCAACGAAAAACGTGATTGTTATTTGTTTGCTAATGGTGGAAAATAAATAGTAGGCCTGCCTGGCCTATCCATGCATGTTTTGTAAGGAAGTAAGCGACGCTTCGAATTTTACATTTAGGGTACATTACATTTGGAAATACCCTAATCACTCACAGACCTTTCCAGTATATCTGTAGGCTATACTCGTGTGTGCGTTCCGACCACTGACGTGTAGGCTATACTCGTGTGTGCGTTCCGACTCTGCAAGGAATTACGCCAACATTTAAGCCAGGTGCAGAATCATCTGCTCGAGTCCCACGTGCAGCTGCAGGCCTACTAATAGAAAGATAATGGTTGATTTTCTCAGCCATTCGGCATACAGACAAGCATACAGCCAAGTGCCATACTGAGGACAGCTTCGTTTCTGTTGTTGCATGCCATTTCTTTTTCATGCGGTTCGTCAGCAAATGAGCAGAGGTGTGCATTTCTAAGACTGCTGGCTTAATAGACTGATAATGCACGTTTATAATACACACATTAAATAAATACAGACTAGAAAATGCCCATAGATGTCATGCTGTCGGTGGATGTGTCGATCGACAGTTGGGGCGTCGCTTTGAACTGAAAGCAGACAGCTGCGCGCAGTGACCAACGGTAAACCCGTTGCATATGAGGTGCCATGAGACGGCGAATAGATTTTCTACCAGTGAATTTCACATGGGGACATGCCATGTGAGATGTTCCCTTGACGCAGCTATTTTTCCCCTTGTTCACAACTCAATTAGTACATGTCCATGACTTGGTAGGTTCATGTCCATGCCATACTTATTTTATTTATTTTTATTTCTGGTATAGCGTGACTTTTGAGAACATAACCGTCCACATGCTGCAATTCGAGGGATTTTGTTTTTTGTACACTTCCCAAACTTAACTGTTCCACATTGCCCAACGTTCTCTAGGCCTATCTAATAAAACGGTTTGCTCCACATGTGGTAAATAGGCTATCTCGTCTGCTTTCCGCACGCCGTCCACAGATATAAATATTCATTTTGGGCGTTTCACTGAATATTCATAGATAATTATGGGTGTGTCCACAGGTGCGCACATATGCCGCAACTTCAGAGTCAGTTGGGATTTATAAAGGGAAATCGACGTGGAACGTGCGTGCGCCTTGCTTTATAAATCTGAATACTTTCTTGCGCACGCACATCCTGAGTTTCGTGCGTGCGCCATCTTTTGGCGCATTTCTTCCGCAAAGTTTTATAAATGAGGCCCATGGTGATGTACAGTATATGCAGTCAATGTGGAGTTCATATGTAGTTAAGCTCTGTTACTTAAGCCTGTTATTGTTACATGTTACACCTAACTGCAAGTGATATAACCAAGTGAACGCAAAAAAATTGATCCCATCGCATTATTTTCAATAGCACAACTGAATTAGCAATTTGCGCTTATATGTGACTTTTTCAGTTCTTTTTTTACGCTGTCTGTTTAGCGTCACATTGACGTTGAATGCTGATGGATTTGCGTCTAGCATGCTTAATGCAAAAAAGGCAGAATCAATGGATTCAATGTGGACAAAAACTATTCAGCTATTCAAACCAACCGTGTCTTCAGAGTCCTCCTGCACCAAGTCACTAGCTACGGCATGGAACTCTAACGCACCCCCCTCCTCATCCATCTGCACTTGGAGACTACACACACACACACAGACACACACACACACACACACACACACACACATAGGGGAAGAGTATTATTATTATACAGTTACATAGTTAATTACATAGTAATTACAAAGTTAAAGTGTAGTATTACACAGTAATTTCATAGTTAATGTGTGTAGTATGTTTTCTTGCAACAACAGTGTCGGTGAGACAGAATCTCTGAGTAATCGCTACAATATGTAGTAAATAGAGTATAAGCTTATACAGTAACAAGAGCCTCTTATATGGTCTAACTACAAATGCACTCAGAGAGTGCAGACCTCTGCCGAGGAAGATATCATAGAACATTTGACTATGTTACACCTTCCTTTGTTTTGTGGAATATCAAAATTCACCCTATCTCACAGTGGTGAAGAATCTTTTTTTTTTAATCCTGGATGCAGATCGTGATTCGGATCACCACCAAAATGAAATCACTTGTTCCTTTTGTCATTTCCATCAATTCCACACAATTTCATCCAAAATGAATGCATAACTTCTTGAGTTATCCTGCTGACAGACAAACCAATGCGACCAAAAACATAACCTCCTTGGCAAAGCTAATAATTATATATGGGCAATGTAATTAGTAGTGAAATAATAAAGTCATGCTGTAATGGTCTCTGAGTAACATAGCGAGTTGTATGGCTAATATATTACTGATCTGTGTAATTAAAGTGTAATTTTGTAATAGTCTGCCTGACTGATAGCCAATAAATTATATATGTGCGTAATGTATGATTAAGTAATAATGTCTGAGTGCATAAGTAGTGTAGGTGATGCGCGCACATCCAGTAAAACAGGTGCTGGATCAAACAAATGTGCGTAAAGGAAGAAAGGAAATCCGCACACTGTTACTGCTCACCGATTTATTGAACACAACGTTTCGACCTCAGGCGGTCTTCGTCAGGTGTATAGGTTGACGAAGACCGCCTGAGGTCGAAACGTTGTGTTCAATAAATCGGTGAGCAGCAACAGTGTGCGGATGTTCTCTGAGTGACTTGTATGTTGTATGTGTGTAATGTAATAAAGTAATATTTTACTGGTCTCTGCCTGACCTGGCTGATTGTGTGGTTAATATATTACATATGTGTGTGTAATGTAATAAAGTAATATTTTACTGGTCTCTGCCTGACCTGGCTGGTCGTACGGCGGCATGCAACTCCAGCCTCAGTGGCTCCACCTGGTGGCCCTGCTGACGAAACACCTTCCCTGGAACACCTAACGCTACCTGTGGAACAGGTACAGACACATTACACAGTTAGACACACACATGCACACAACTCCCCTAGCACACCTGTGTGTGTGTGTGTGTGTGTGTGTGTGTGTGTGTGTGTGTGTGTGTGTGTGTGTGTGTGTGTGTGTGTGTGTGTGAGCATGTCTCTACCTTGGAGTCGAGGCTCATGAACCCAAGAGCGAATCCGTCGCAGGTGCCTTCGTGGGTGGGCGTGGCCCCAGAGAGGGTGAGGGGTGTGAAGGACACGTGCATACTGCTGCTGCCCCCTGCAGGAACCACCTGCAATTACAACACACACCACTACTCACTATACAGCCAAACCAATATATCACACCTGCAAATACAACACACACTACTCACTACTACACACCTGCAACTACAACACACACTACTCACTACTATACACCTGCAACTACAACTCACACTACTCACTACTATACACCTGCAACAACAACACACACTACTCACTACTACACACCTGCAAATACAACACACACTACTCACTACTACACACCTGCAACTACAACACACACTACTCACTACTCGTGTTTGTGTTCAACTTCAAATACACTGTCTTAGCACCACCCATGCCATGATGGCGAGTTCTTGCTAACGTGGTATGCAGTCAACGATCGACAAAAAATGGACTCGAATGGGACTACTATCTGCTGAAAAGTGATGGGTTGTTAAGTACATACTATCTGCCAATGAGTGATGCAGTATGGGTAGTGTAGTTGTCAGATGAGATGACCCAGCTACAGTATCGCCATAGTGTTTTTGTTTGTTTTGGGCACCTTGAAGTTGCAGAGAAATTGTATTGGGCACCTTGAGCATGTATTGCTGTGAAATCTGCACGTGTGTTTGTTTTTGTTTGCCAACGTGATTTGCTGTGCTGTCACCCTGCATGTGTGTTTGTTTACATTTGGGGGGGGAGGCGACTAGGAGCTGCTGCAGGTGATTCTCATGACATGAACAATTACCACACCTCCTGATCATCCAATCCACGGAACCACCACCGGACATAAAAATAGAACAGAGACTTACCTGAACCGTCAAATCCCGGGAACCGACCGCTGGCTTCCTCGTCTGAGCTGTGGACCTCGCCACCCGACCGACGTGGACTTCTGGGCCCCGCTGCTGATCCCCCTTGGCTGCACCGATTATTATACAACGCACGCAACCGAACACCGGACCGAACGCGACGCCGAGGCCGAGGGGAATCCAGAGGAGGACCTGTCTGAGTCGGGAGTGTTCTGAGTCCACGCCGCGGAGCCTCCCCATATGGCAATCAACAGCTTTAGCACAGGAAAGTACCAGTTCCAAACGCTGTGTGTTTATGCTTGAAGTTGTTTCTTGCACGTACGTGACCTGTTGCTAATTCCTGGTCTGTCATTCTGCCGAGGTCCAGCGGTTTCCGGGAGTCCCCGTGACGTCACTCGCTCCGTCCGCAAGCCACGCACCTGAAGGGAACCCCCGCGTCAACCACGCCCCTTTCTCGCCACAGGAAAGACTTAACTGGCCGTGCGCGGTGACTGTGACTTTCTGAGACTCCTTTTCTAATACCCTTTTGATTTTGAGTTATTACTGGTGAAGATTGTATTTATTTTGTGGACGTTGCCATCTGAACTAACCTATTTATTCTGTGACATTAGTATGTAGTATTGTGTGCATTTTACTATTTATACTGAAGTTTGCCGTGAGTAGTTTAGTGTTCTGGTTTGCCTATTTACTATTTTTGCTGTGTTGACTAACTCTGCATGGGGTGTAGATTGTGTATAAAATTGTTATTTATTTATTTATTGCATTTGGAATTTTTGTGAAACATTCAAGGTGCCCAATTTTCTATGTCCGTTTTTAGTCTTGTAACTTTAATAAACTTTTGATATATTTTTAAACCTTTGTTTGACTCGTGCTCCTGGGACTATAATAATGAGTTCGCCGCCTTCTGACACTTCAAATAATGGCGTAGTCCGGCAGGGTCCCACTGGCACGGGTCAACAGAGTGGTAGTAATCAGGGAAATGTTGGGGGTAATGTTCCGCCTATGTCCCCACTGATGATGCCTTGGTTTTTCAGCGTGCCATGGGTGCCAAAGTTTGCTGGGGAGCGACAGAAGTTCCGAGAATGGGAAACTCAGACGAGAGCCATGCTACGGGCGCAACCACTGAGTAACCAACAGCAAGTGGACTTCGTCCTGAGTGCACTGGATGGGGATGCCAGAAGAGAAGCAGCTCTCCTGTCAGATGTGGACCGGGTGGATGGTGAAACAGTCATTAAGGCCCTTGAGAAAGTATTTGGGGACTCTGCCTCCAATGCCCAGCGACGAATTGCTTTTTACAAATGCAGACAAAAGGAAGAGGAGACTGCCAGTGCATTTGGCCTACGACTACGAGAGAGTCATGCCCGGTGGCGCGCTACAGACCAAGACGCTGGCCGAGATGAAGACGCACTACTACGCGACCAATTTGTGCTAGGCCTGCGGGCTGGACCTACCCGGCAAGAACTACAGCGGCTGCTACGACGAGACGAAACCCTCACTTTCAAGGTGGCTTTAAAGGAGGCCCGAGCGCTGGAGAAAGAGCTGGATGCTGGTTCGACAGAAGCCCATGTCCAGGCAGTGAGCAGCAAGTTTGTAGCACCACCCCCAAGGGCTGGGCGCCAATCTGACCTGGAAGAACTGAGAGAAAGCCTGAAGACTGAACTTCGAGACGAGCTAGCAACACAGTTGAAGACCATGAGCGCCCAGATAGTGGAGGAACTGCGGGCTCAACCACGCCACAGTACACCACCAACCACTCCACCTACTGCGCCCGGGATGCAGCACAATCCCCCAGCTGCACCAGGTGGCCGAGCAGGCCCGTCAGCAAGGCCACACCAATGGGATGCCCATGGCCGTCCAGGCCCATCAACTAGGCCGTACCAATGGGATGCCCAAAGCCGTCCAGGCCCATCAGCTAGGCCGTACCAATGGGATGCCCAAGGCCGTCCAATATGCTTGGACTGTGGAGAGGCCGGCCACGTGCAACGTCACTGCCCCAAACGCCGCCAACGCCAGGGTTTTTAGTAAACCCCGTCACGGGGGAAGGCGTGACGGGGGTGAAGGAGTCTGATGGTGACACAGTGTCCAAGCCCAATCTCGTCGGTAGGTGCCCAGGAGTGGAGGTGGAAGTTAATGGCAAGACGATCCAATGTCTCTTAGATACAGGCTCCCAAGTAACACTCTTCAGCGAGAGCCTGTTCAAGACTCGACTCCAAGACCTGGCTGTCAATACCATCGACAAACCCAGCTGGCTGACTCTGAAGGCTGCTAATGGACTCCAGATCCCCTACATCGGCTATGCCATCTTGGATTTTAAGGTAGGAGGAGTACATATTCCAAATAAAGGTGCAATAATTGTGAATGATGAGTGTTTAGGCAGTGACCGGGCAGTATTGGGCATGAATGTGATAACCGAATGCTGGAAGGAACTGATGGAGGGGGTCCACCCGGGGGTTGTTGCTTTCCGTGCTTCGGTTGCCCCTGAAGCAGGTAGCCTCTGGGAGAAGGCCTTCGCGGTATGTAGACAAGTACAACAGAGGGCGCCAACATCCTTAGACAGTGGGGTAGTGAAACTAACCAGACAGCCCTCTGTGATTATACCCCCACAGACCGAGATGATGTTGTGGTGTCAGGTGAGCAACGGCACACCAAAGTCTAACTGCGCCATGCTAATCGAGCCACTGACAGAGGAGGAGTTCAGCTGGAGAGCAGCCCACACCCTGGCCGAAGTGCAAGACGGACGGGTACCAGTACGGATCTGCAACCCGAATCCATTCCCGGTGGAGGTCCCCCAGCGTCGGCCGCTCGCTACCGCCACCCCCGTAGGGCCAGAGGATATCGCAGGACACAGAGATCTCGTTCTTACCCCAGGCAGCCCTGGTGTAGTGGAAGTGGGTGTCAGTACCGTCCAGGCCAGCCCCCCAGCCATAACCTCGCTCATGGAAGATCAGGGGATGGCTCTGACCCCGGACCAACGCCAGCGGCTACACCAACTCCTGCAAAAATGGGAGGACATCTTTGCCCAACATGATGAAGATTTCGGACGGACCAGCGCAGTGAAACATCAGATCCCCACGGGTACGGCGCCCCCGAGTCGTGAACGCTACCGACCTGTGCCACCGACGCTGTATTCAGAACTCAAGAGCCTGCTGAAGAACATGCTGGAAGGCGGGGTCATCAGGGAGAGCTCCAGCCCATGGGCAGCGCCGATTGTGCTGGTCAAGAAGAAGGACGGGTCGTGGCGCTTTTGTGCAGACTACCGGAAGCTCAATGCAGTCACCCACAAGGATGCATATCCCCTCCCCCGCATCGAGGAGTCGCTGACCAGCCTGAAGGGTGCCCAGTGGTACTCTACCCTGGATCTGGCCAGTGGCTACTGGCAGGTGGAGGTGGACGAGCGCGACCGGGAGAAGACCGCATTCGCAACTCCTATGGGACTGTATGAATTTGAGCGCATGCCATTCGGCCTCTGCAATGCACCTGCAACTTTCCAAAGGCTTATGCAGCGCTGCCTAGGAGAATTCCTGAATGAGTCCTTATTAATATACCTTGATGATGTCGTGGTATACTCGTCCAGTTTCGACCAACACCTCCAGGACCTGGACCAAGTCTTCCAGCGGCTGCATAGTCATGGGCTGAAGTTGCAACCACGGAAATGCAAGCTGTTCCAGAGTCAAGTCTCTTACCTGGGCCATGTCGTGAGCTCGGAGGGAGTTGCCACAGACCCTGGGAAGATCGCAGTTATCCAGTCTTGGGCAGCGCCACAAAATGTCCGCCAGGTTAGGTCATTTCTGGGCCTGGTAGGATACTATCGTCGCTACATCCCGGGCTTCGCGAAGATTGCTGCACCGCTCCATGGTCTCCTCCAGGGTACGGCAACAGCTTCCAAGACCGCGCCCATCCAATGGACCCCAGCATGTGAACAAGCCTTCCAGACACTGAAGGCTGCTTTGACATCCCCACCGATCTTGGCATATGCTGACTTCCAGTTGCCTTTCCGGCTGTATACTGACGCCAGCCTGGATGGCCTTGGTGCGGTATTGGCCCAGGTCCAAGACGGCAAGGAACGAGTTATCGCATATGCCAGTCGGAGCCTCCACCCAGCGGAGAAAAATGACCAGAACTACAGCTCCTTCAAGCTCGAGCTGTTGGCCCTTAAATGGGCAATGACTGAGAAGTTTAAGGAGTACCTGTGGGGTATGGAGGTAGAAGTCTTCACAGACAACAACCCCTTAGTACACCTGCAGACAGCCAAGCTCGGAGCTGTTGAACAACGATGGGCCGCTCAAATGGCCAACTTCAGCTATACCATCCGGTATCGACCAGGAGCTTCCAATCGGAATGCGGATGTCTTGTCCAGAATTCAAGGGGAGCGAGTTGACGCAGCCACCCGGGTGGTGGAGGCCGAGCCGGGTGAGACGGAGACTACCAGTGGGCCGCCACATTGGCATTCTATCCAGAAGGATGATCCCGACCTGGCCCAGCTGATGTCGTGGAAAGAAAAGGGAGGCGCCCCATCCCCTGCACAGGCCGCACAAACTAGCTTGGACCTCCAACAGCTCTTGAAGGACTGGGACAAGATTTCCCTGACCCAGGGGGTCCTACGGAGGGAAGACCGGACTGGGCTAGATGTTGAGCCCTGTAGCCAGATTCTTGTCCCAAAGACTTCTGCCAAGGCTTTGTGGCAGGAGTACCATGAGAGAGGGGGGCACCCAAGTGCGGAAAGGACCTTTGCCATCCTCCAGAGGCGCTACTTCTGGTCAGGGATGAGACGTGACTCGGCCGCTTGGGCAGATGCCTGCCCACACTGTATCCTGTACAAAGCAGGGCCTGAAGCGAGGGCACCTTTGGTGCCAATAGAGACCTCCTACCCTTTTCAGATGGTTGGCATTGACTTCCTGTCGCTGGGCCGCCCAGGAGATACTTACCCTTATTTGCTAGTAATGACTGACCTGTTCTCAAAGTTTGCCATCGTAGTCCCCACCAAGGACCAGACAGCCGCAACCACTGCAAAGGCAGTATGGGAGAGCTTGTTCCAGGTCTATGGGAGCCCAGAACACATCTTGTCCGATCGAGGTGCTGCCTTTGAGTCTGAACTCTTCCAACAGCTCTGCTCCCTCTACGGCTGCCGGAAGAAAAGGACAACTGCATACCACCCGCAAGGTAATGGCGCCTGTGAGCGGTTTAATCAGACCCTTCTTAAACTCCTGGGAACATTGGCTGAAGAGACCCATATGCATTGGCCTAGCAGGTTACCTTCCCTAATACAAGCCTACAACAATACGCCCCACAGCACCACTGGCCTAACACCCTACTATGTAGTATTCGGCAGGCATGCCCGACTCCCCATCGACTGGATACATGAAGCTGGGCCATCCACTGACCAACAAACACTCAACGGCTGGGTGCGCTCCCATCACCAAGTGCTATGCCAGACCTGGCAGGCTGTCCAGCAGCACACCCAGCAGAGGCAGCAGGGGGACAAAAGCCGCCGGGACCGACGGGCCCATGCCACAGAACTACAGGTGGGTGAGCGAGTTCTCCTCCGTCACTTCCGTCGCCGAGCATTTGGGAAGCTCGCCCCACGGTGGCAACGAACTCCATACGTTGTGGTTTCGCGTCTGCGGCCTGGGCACCCCGTCTACTTGATAAGACCAGAAGGTGAGGAAGGTCCTGTGCGTACAGCCCATAGAAATAACCTGCGTGTATGCCCCTTATCCTTCCCTCAGGATGACCGTGATGACCAAGGGCCTGCGGCAGTTGCACCTAATCAGGCGCAGGCGGGTGAACAATGGAACAACATCGGGTACCGACCCCTGGTGTTCTGGAGAAGACCCCTCGACCCAGAGGGGACAGGCCCAACCACGCAAGCCCCGGCAGCACTCGCACAACCCAGTAGCATACCGGCGCCAGCCCCACAGGCCAGCAGCCCAACACAGGATGCGAGGCCGAGCCAAACAGCCCGTGAGGAAACCCAGGAAGCCCCCGATGTGACCGAGGAACCAGCCGAAGCTCCAGAACCCCGTCGCTCCCAGCGTAGCACACAGGGCCTAAGGCCGCTGAGGTACCAGGCAGACACTTAGTCGGGACGACTACCATTAAAGTGGGGGGGTAAATGTCAGATGAGATGACCCAGCTACAGTATCGCCATAGTGTTTTTGTTTGTTTTGGGCACCTTGAAGTTGCAGAGAAATTGTATTGGGCACCTTGAGCATGTATTGCTGTGAAATCTGCACGTGTGTTTGTTTTTGTTTGCCAACGTGATTTGCTGTGCTGTCACCCTGCATGTGTGTTTGTTTACATTTGGGGGGGAGGCGACTAGGAGCTGCTGCAGGTGATTCTCATGACATGAACAATTACCACACCTCCTGATCATCCAATCCACGGAACCACCACCGGACATAAAAATAGAACAGAGACTTACCTGAACCGTCAAATCCCGGGAACCGACCGCTGGCTTCCTCGTCTGAGCTGTGGACCTCGCCACCCGACCGACGTGGACTTCTGGGCCCCGCTGCTGATCCCCCTTGGCTGCACCGATTATTATACAACGCACGCAACCGAACACCGGACCGAACGCGACGCCGAGGCCGAGGGGAATCCAGAGGAGGACCTGTCTGAGTCGGGAGTGTTCTGAGTCCACGCCGCGGAGCCTCCCCATATGGCAATCAACAGCTTTAGCACAGGAAAGTACCAGTTCCAAACGCTGTGTGTTTATGCTTGAAGTTGTTTCTTGCACGTACGTGACCTGTTGCTAATTCCTGGTCTGTCATTCTGCCGAGGTCCAGCGGTTTCCGGGAGTCCCCGTGACGTCACTCGCTCCGTCCGCAAGCCACGCACCTGAAGGGAACCCCCGCGTCAACCACGCCCCTTTCTCGCCACAGGAAAGACTTAACTGGCCGTGCGCGGTGACTGTGACTTTCTGAGACTCCTTTTCTAATACCCTTTTGATTTTGAGTTATTACTGGTGAAGATTGTATTTATTTTGTGGACGTTGCCATCTGAACTAACCTATTTATTCTGTGACATTAGTATGTAGTATTGTGTGCATTTTACTATTTATACTGAAGTTTGCCGTGAGTAGTTTAGTGTTCTGGTTTGCCTATTTACTATTTTTGCTGTGTTGACTAACTCTGCATGGGGTGTAGATTGTGTATAAAATTGTTATTTATTTATTTATTGCATTTGGAATTTTTGTGAAACATTCAAGGTGCCCAATTTTCTATGTCCGTTTTTAGTCTTGTAACTTTAATAAACTTTTGATATATTTTTAAACCTTTGTTTGACTCGTGCTCCTGGGACTATAATAATGAGTTCGCCGCCTTCTGACATAGTCTACATACTATTTGCCGAGAAGTGATGCAGTGTGGGTAGTGTAGTCTACATACAATCTGCTGAGGAGTGATGCAGTATGGGTAGTCGGATGGGGTCCCCTCATGAGGTCTGATGAGAACGCTGATGAGGTTCCTCTGAGGAGCTGAGGGGTCCATGGACTTCATCATCTCCTCCTCTTCCTCCTCTGGTCTCTCCTCGTCCCCCTGTCAAACATACACAATTCAATCACAGGACATCACAGGTTTTTAGCCGTAGTTTATTTGCCCATTGTTCTTCAAAGGTGCACTGTGTAATATTTTTAGTAGTTAATTTCCAGATTTCATGCTGTCAATTCACAAATTTTACCTTTTCATGATTATTTACCACCACCATCAAATTCTAAGTATTCATTATGACTTTTCACTTTTCATTCATGAAAAGGGGATCTTCTCCATGGTCCACCATTTTGAATTTCCAGAAATGTTACGCTAGCTTCGAGTGTTCCAGCAAACCCCATCTCTGCCATAGGTTTGTGTTGCTAGGTTATGTGTACTAATTCTACAAATTTGGCCGTGCTGCTTTTACAAGGTATATACAGCAATCTAGAAGTCAATTTACTACCATTTAATACCCTTTTTCTCTACCTTTTAGATTTTTCTTTACAACCAGCACGACATTCCGATTCCAGTATTAACAAGACATCTTTTGTAATTTCTACCTTCTAAACATTACATTACACTTTCGTGTTTTGCAAAAAGACGCCCGAAAGGGAGCAGTGCGATTCCAGAGTGCTGTTTAAAAGTCTGCTATGAACTAGGTCAGGTGGCTACTGTTGTGCGAATCACTGGTGTTTTGAAAAACTGTGATAAACAGTGAATAAACAAAGATTTTTAAAATCAAAATGGTGCAACTAAAAAAAATAATACCTCGTTTTTCAAAAATTAATACTTTTTGAGCAAATTTACGACTTTTAATGCCATTAAATGTTGAATTTTTAATGTATCACCTTTTAATACTTTTTAAAACCCTGCATACACCCTGCTTTATCCTGACACAAGTTACCATTTTAGGTCAAGTAATTACACAGACCCTTGAAATTGTGTGCTCAGAGTCCCCAAAGATACTGAGATACAAAGATACAAAGATGAATGGGGCCATATTTGACCACATATGGTCAGTTACTCCGCCATTTTTGACGGTGGAAGTTCCCGCGGTATCCTATGGCAGCACAAAAACTCTTTTCTATCTACGGCTCTGGGTGGACGTAGAGGAACTGACCTTTGTTGAGGTGGAGGGGGTGGTGCACTCCGAGCTGACGGTGTGGCTGCCACTCAGGGATGTACGGGGCGTGTCGCCATGGCTACGGCCCCAGGGTGGGCGTGGCGTGTCAGCAGAGGACGTGTCCTGTTGCCATAGCACCTGGTTGCCGTCGGCGTCCTTGAGGGGAAACGCTTCCCCGTACGCCACCAGCATGTCCACCAGCTTGCGGTCACTACGGACACGGTTATACGGCTCCCAGTCCAGACGGATGTCTACAAGGAAAAGGGGAAAATTATTTATTTATTGAATGAGTGAATGAATGAACTAGAAGCACTCAGAGAGTCCAAACCTCCGCCAAGGTCATGGGGTTACACCATCATTTTTTTTCATTTCAAGTCTTTCTTTTGGTCTTGAACACATACTGTATGACACAAAAGACACATACTGTATGACAGGTGAGACATTCCGTATTTAGAGACGTTGCATATTTAAGACACTGACAGACACTTAATTTCATATAAAAATAGTAAGGACTATTAGTCATAACTGAATGAATAAATATATTAAATAGAATGTAAAATGTAAAAAATAGTAAGGTATCTCTTGAGCAGGCCAAATTATGTCTATGTGTATGAACTATCCTGAGAGACAGTGGTTGAGGTGGTCACACGCTCCAGAGTCCAAATAACCCCTGATTCTCTTAATGAAGAGACAAAATGTAATGTCAAGTGAGGATGTCTCACCCTAAAGGACTGTCCACACCGAGCGGAATTTCCGCGCGGATTTTCGCTGCGAAATTCGCAAAATTAACAAACAAATGTATTCTAATTACTCTGTGCACACCGAAAAGCGAAAATCCGCAGCGGAGAAAAAATAACAAATCTGTCTGTTTTGACGGCGGATTTCGCAAGCGAAAAACGGGGTTTGGCCAATCAGACACTGACTTGACAGTGACATCAGCTCCAGCGCAGTTCTATAACTGAGCTCGAACTGGCGAATGATGGTGGGGTAGCGCGGAAGGACTGTTTGCATAGACTAACTGCAAAAATAACCGTTAAGAAATAATTTCAAAACTTGTTGCGTGCAAAGGAGTCCAACGGATGTCTTACGCTTTCTGATAGGCTACATTACACTACTTCCAAGCGAGATTAAATTGTCTAAACACTTCACGAGGTGGTGAAAAGGACTGCTGTGTGATCTGTGTCGGGCACTTGCGCATGTGGGTCTGTCCGAGAGGCAGCGCAGATCTCGAAAGCAGGAGCACAACTTGTGCGGTCGTGGACCCCGTAGCGAGAGTAGGCTACCACCACGGACCTCTTGTAACCACTTAGGATATTTCATATCTAATGAACATTTCAGGTATCATCCGTGTAGCCGACGCGCGCATTTGCATCGTGGAGAAGGCCTATTGAAAGTAGCTGGTCAATACAATGACAAGCACGAAGAAAGGCTTCGCGTTATATTTCCACAGCGAACGTAGGCTATAAATAACACTAATGAAATAGGCTATGTCTCTCATCGGTTGAGACAGCAGCGCAAGTCAAAGGAGAGGGAGAGATAGAAGGTGTGTGTGTGTGCGCGCGCGCGCTTGTGTGTGCACGCTGATAGTCCCAGCTTAAACTTAACTGATTAAAAACAGTAGTTCTGAGGAGTTGTAAGCATTTTCATAGCACACTCTACAGAATATTCCCATTTAGATGCTTCATTAGCCTACTAGTCACATATAGCCTACACTGTGCCACTGCGCAACTTCGCTGGTAAGCTGGGAGTTTCACGTGCAGTGACTGTGGCGTCATCAAATAACAGCAGAATATGGGATAGGCTTACTAGTTAGGCCTATATGGAGAAGGAAGTCCCGCCAGCAATGTAGGCTATGGGGCGACCATGTTTGCAAACTTTGTTAGAAGTAGGCTATAGATAGTGGTGTAATGTTACTTGTAGTCATGAGCGCCAGTCACTGCGCCGTTAACTGTCCTTGGGGACTTGTATGCTCTCCAAAATATTCCAGAGGTTACCTTTTGTCGGAAGTGCAGTTACGCACGACCGCAGTAACTTCTGGCTTCGGTGGAAACGGTTGTAACTAGGGCATTTACTCTATGCACCCATGTAAACAACTGACATGGTAGCCTTGAGCCACGGCTGGAGCATCTATGCTCTCTACAAAATACCCTATGAGACAGCTCGCGCGTCTTCTCAGCGCTCCACGTGAAAACGACTGTAGCCACCCCCCCCCCCCCCCCCCTTCCCCCCCCCCCCCTCCTCACCCCCCCCCCCCCTCATTTATCCTCCACCTGTTCTTCCTCGGGCTTCTGTTTCATGAAAACCCAAACGTGTCCACTCATCAGTGCTCCATCCGCTAGGAGGGAGTATGTGTGCGTGTGTGCATAAAACAGATAGAACAATAAAACATTAGCCTACACCTGGTCACACATAGGCTAGTTTTTTTTAATGGGCTATCTATTTCTCGGGGCGCGCAACGGCTTTCTGTTGCGCAAGATGACATGTTCGTTGTCGCATCGGTTTATTTTAACTTATGTAGCAGCCTAAACACGACTCTTTGTGACTTAATGTATGCAAATACAACCCCTATAGCCTACACACGATTTCTATATGAATAAAAAACATAATTTTGCCAATAATTTAGAGACCCCTTCAACATTTCCCAACTCATATTTTCGGGGGATCAGGGGGTCGAATGGTTGAGACGACAGCAAGCCATTCCTTCTCTGTATGAAGAGGAATGCAACGGAATGTGCAGACATATGACCACGTTGGTCAGCACGGCTTGAAAGGATTCTGCCTACATTAAACATCATGGATAGGCCTAACTGGCTTTGTTGCACTACAGATTTCTTGTTGACTTGTTGAGTGGGGAGTTAGGCAGCGAGCAGACTTAAAGTGCATTTCCTTCAGATCCGTCTCCGAAAGGGCAAAACCGAAGTTGTGCTTAACATTTCAGCCTATTATTCCAGAATTGTTGACTTTTTTGCTGCAAGTAAATGATAATAAGGGCGTCATGGATGTTGAATTTGGCATTTGCCTTCAGGCTCACGTGTCTCGGCATCCTTAACAGGTACAGGCCATTGACGGTGCAATAAAGCATCAGACAATATCATCATTGCTCGCTTTATCTTCAGAAGTGGCCCTTCGCATTCACGCAGACGGACAATCGCGGAAACAGAGCGAAATAGAACGCGGAAAACTGAAAAATCGCTCCGCAAATGTTTTTCGCCGGTGTGGACGTTTGTTTCGCTTTCCGCAATATTCGCATTTTCGCTTTCCGCTTTTGCTGAAATCCGCTTTCCTCGCCTGTGTGGACAGCCCTTAAGGACTGTCCACACCGAGCGGAATTTCCGCGCGGATATTCGCAGCGAAAGTCGCAAAATTAACAAACAAATGTATTCTAATTACTTTGTGCACACCGAAAAGCGAAAATCCGCAGCGGAGAAAAAATAACAAATCTGTCTGTTTTGACGGCGGATTTCGCAAGCGAAAAACGGGGTTTGGCCAATCAGACACTGACTTGACAGTGACATCAGCTCCAGCGCAGTTCTCAAACTGAGCTCGAACTGGCGAATGATGGTGGGGGAGCGCGGAAGGACTGTTTGCATAGACTAACTGCAAAAATAACCGTTAAGAAATAATTTCAAAACTTGTTGCGTGCAAAGGAGTCCAACGGATGTCTTACGCTTTCTGATAGGCTACATTACACTAATTCCAAGCGAGATTAAATTGTCTAAACACTTCACGAGGTGGTGAAAAGGACTGCTGTGTGATCTGTGTCGGGCACTTGCGCGTGTGGGTCTGTCCGAGAGCGCAGATCTCGAAAGCAGGAGCACAACCTGTGCGGTCGTGGACCCCGTAGCGAGAGTAGGCTACCACCACGGACCTCTTGTAACCACTTAGGATATTTCATATCTAATGAACATTTCAGGTATCATCCGTGTAGCCGACGCGCACATTTGCATCGTGGAGAAGGCCTATTGAAAGTAGCTGGTCAATACAATGACAAGCACGAAGAAAGGCTTCGCGTTATCTTTCCACAGCGAACGTACACAGTAAATTTGCCAGTGTTAATTTTGCAGTGTTAAGGCTTATTAACACTATTGGAGTAATTCCAACACCAAATGGAGTGAGATGCTCTCCAGTGTCAGTGACAAATTAAGTTGTTAAATTGTGTGGAGTTAGAAGTACTCCAGAGAGCCCCCGCCTCCTCGAGGTGATGGAGTTTGTCTGCCCAACTTTGTTTATACTGTGTTGTTCAGAGCATAAGCAATGATGACTGTCCACCCGATTAAATCATATACGTCTACATATTAGTAACATTATTTCCTCCAGATTTAATCATGTACACAATCTTTTTTTTATTTATTCCATTTCATTCATTTAACTCAACTTGGTTGGGTTGATCTAAGGTTTGGCTGTGCACACAACATCACACAAAAGATGTGTTGAGTGAAAGAAATAACTTGAGATCATGTTACACCTTTGCCGGTAACAAGCAGGCCCCTCACAACCAATCTGTCCATCAGCGCCTGGCCAAACCTAATTACTTAGGGCTGGTATATCATGACTCAATTGCTTGCACCTGAAAAACTCCTAATCAATCTGGTCACATGGTACTCTTGAGCCTGTATATAAACCTGGACTGTCACAGTGCTTTAAATATTTGCCTGCCTGCCTGCTGGCTGGTCAGCATGGCACAGCATAGCGCTTGTTTACCTGCTTTGCAAGCAAGCTAAAGGTGCTTTTGGCTTATGGAATTTGTGAGCTACATCTTGTGTCTTGCTTTGTGAGCTAGTCAGTAACAGCACATGTTACATTGTTTGCTCCATTGTGCACTTGATGTTTGCAAGCAAGCTAAAGGCGCTTTTGGCTTATGGCATTTGTTAGCTACATCTTGTGCCTTGCTTTGTGAGCTAGTCAGTAACAGCACATGTTACTTTGCTTGCTCCACTGTGCACTTGATGTAGATGGTATGGTTATATTTTAAACTTCATTAAGGAAAACATTTGGTATTAATCCCCACTAGATTGTGTTCATACATGCTCAGCTGATATTTCTTTCACATTGTGGTGCAGTGCAGCATAGACTAATCTATTAAACATAGACATTTTACATTTTTTCAACAACTTTAAACATTATCTTAAGAGAGCAGTGTGGCAAACTGATGCCAGGCGCAGGGTGTTTCAGTCATGGTGGAGGATGGGAGGTGCTTAATTACCATGATCAGGGTACCTCAACTATGGTGAGAGATAGTGGGGCAGGACCAAAACACATTCACAATAATAAACAAGGTTGGGGGAACATCAGGAGCATGTCTAAGGAACCAAATATGCAACCAACAAGATTAAGGGAACCATATGGGAATGGCAAGGGAACAAACATGACATGAACAGGAATAACGTGACAGTGAGAGAACAATAAGGGAATGGAATGGGAACTACACATAGGCCTATAACATTTTAGGAACGAACATTAAACTTTCCTGCCAACCAAGTGAGAACGGAAAAATAACCAAACATGACTCTGGGGACGTACCCAGAACTAAACTGGAACCAAGGGCTTGTGTTCCAGGAACCTTCTTAGAACTAAAAATTGTTAGTAGGGTGCTCCCCGAAACTGCTTTACTCTTTATAGTGTTAGCTTAACACTATAAATCTAACACCAGTGTTTAACACTGATCTGGAGCAGGACCAAATAGACACTAGAACAGTGTTAATTTTAACTCTTTAAGTGTTATTTTAACACTACACAATTTACTGTGTAGGCTATAAATAACACTAATGAAATAGGCTATTATGTCTCTCATCGGTTGAGACAGCAGCTCAAAGGAGAGGGAGAGAAAGAAGGGTGTGTGTGTGTGTGTGTGTGTGTGTGTGTGTGTGTGTGTGTGTGTGTGTGTGTGTGTGTGTGCGTGCGCCTACAGAATATTCCCATTTAGATGCTTCATTAGCCTACTAGTCACATATAGCCTACACTGTGCCGCTGCGCAATTTCGCTGGTAAACTGGGAGTTTCACGTGCAGTGACTTTGGCGTCACAATAACAGCAGAATATGGGAAGGAAGGAAGGAAGTCCCGCCAGCAATGTAGGCTATGGGGCGACCATGTTTGCAAACTTTGTTAGAAGTATGCTATAGATAGTGGTGTAATTTTACTTGCAGTCATGAGCGCCAACCACTGCGCCGTTAACTGTCCTTGGGGACTTTTGTATGCTCTCCAAAATATTCCAGAGGTTACCTTTTGTCGGAAGTGCAGTTACGCACGACCGCAGTAACTTCTGGCTTCGGTGGAAACGGTTGTAACTGGGCATTTACTCGATGCACCCATGTAAACAATTGACATGGTAGCCTTGAGCCACAGCTAGAACATATATGCTCTCTACAAAATACCCCATGAGACAGCTCGCGCGTCTTCTCAGCGCTCCACGTGAAAACGACTGTGTAGCCATTTCCCCCCTCATTTATCCTCCACCTGTTCTTCCTCGGGCTCCTGCATGAAAACCCAAACGTGTCCACTGTCCACTTATCAGTGCTCCATCCGCTAGGAGGGAGTATGTGTGCGTGTGTGCATAAAACAGATAGAACAATGAAACATTACACCTGGCCACACATAATTTTTTTAATGGGCTATCTATTTCTCGGTGCGCGCAACGGCTTTCTGTTGCGCAAGATGACTTGTTCGTTGTCACATCGGTTTATTTTAACTTATGTAGCCTAAACACGACACTTTGTGACTCAAGGTATGCAAATACAACCCCTAGGGCCTATACACACGATTTCTATATGAATAAAAAAATAATTTTGCCAATAATTTAGAGACCCCTTCAACATTTCCCAAATCATATTTTCGGGGGATCAGGGGGTCGAAAACTGGTTGAGACGACAGCAAGCCATTCCTTCTCTGTATGAAGATGAATGCAACGGAATGTGCAGACAGCATATGACCACGTTGGTCAGCACGGCTTGAAAGGATTCTGCCTACATTAAACATCATGGATAGGCCTAACTGGCTTTGTTGCACTACAGATTTCTTGTTGACTTGTTGAGTGGGGAGTTTGGCAGCGAGCAGACTTAAAATGCATTTCCTTCAGATATGTCTCCACAAGGGCAAAACCGAAGTTGTGCTTAACATTTCAGCCTATTATTCCAGAATTGTTGACTTTTTTTGCTGCAAATAAATGAGAATAAGGGCGTCATGGATGTTGAATTTGGCATTTGCCTTCAGGCTCACGTGTCTCGGCATCCTTAACAGTTACAGGCCATTGAGGGTGCAATGAAGCATCAGACAATATCATCATTGGCTCGCTTTATCTTCAGAAGTGGCCCTTTGCATTCACGCAGACGGACAATCGCGGAAACAGAGCGAAATAGAACGCGGAAAACTGAAAAATCGCTCCGCAAATGTTTTTCGCCGGTGTGGACGTTTTTTTCGCTTTCCGCAATATTCGCATTTTCGCTTTCCGCTTTCTCGCAAATCGCTTTCCTTGCCTGTGTGGACAGCCCTTAAGGGCTGGCATAGATGCCTTACCATATGGGCTGGTGTTGTTCAGGCGTAGTGAACGTGAGATGGTGTCTCCACCCGACACGTGGCTTCCAAACCTGCGGGACAGACATACAGTAGTGTTGCCTTATCAGTCTAGTAAACAACTCAGACCAACAAGTAGCCCAGCAACACATTGTATACTGGGTGTAAACCTGCTTTCCGTACTGGGTCTGTCATGCTAACTGTATAACCAAAGATTCTCTAGCTTCTCCCTTTCCATTCTCTCTGCGATATAACTTGCTTACTGTTGGATACTTATCGTATAACCTGCTTTGGGTACTGATCCCACTAACTGTACAATGACTCTATGGTTCTGTGTTTGCCTGCCATATGATGGGTCGTTGGTTCTGGTTGTGCATCTGCTTACAATATGATACAGTCCCGTTCTGATTACCGTATGATGGGTCCCTGGTTCTGGTCATCCTGCTTGGGTCCGGACATCTGGAAGTAGAGGGGGCATCCTGTCACCACCATTTGCAGCGGGATTCGGGTCGGTTCCAGGTCACGCACCTACAGAACAGTGGGGACCAGAGAGAAGAGAAGACGTGTCACATGCTGAGCTGAGCTCCCCTAACCTGACCATCTGGCTCTTTCGCACCAGCTGAGGAATGTCTGGGGATCGTCTAAACTGCCACGCAAAATCAAAATCAGGATTTTTCACTTCATGGTGAAGCATATACCAGTACCTTTGTATGGCGCAGATACCTGGAGGACAACAGCCAACACCATGAATACAATGCAGATCTTCATCAATACCTGCCTCAGGTTTATAAGAGTATTTTGGCTAAATCCCATCAAAAATCTGGAGTTGTGTCACCAAACAGGACAACAGCCTGTAAAAGTAGAGATCCTCCAAGGAAAATGGAAGTGGGCTGGCCATAGCCTTCTCAAACCTGCAACTAACACAGCAAGACAGGTCCTCTTCTGCAACCCTCTAAGGGGGGAAGGAGGAGGGGCAAGCCAAGAAACAACTGGCATTGTGACAAAGATTCAGATGTGAAGAGGTCTGGCTATACTTGGGGACAACTTGATGGCCCAGCATTGTGATGACGGGAGAGAAACTTGTTTATGGCCTTTGCCGAAAGTTGGGCAGCAGGTGTAAGTAAGTAATGAAAGGAGGGAAAAGAGACGAGAGGCAGAGCAAAAGAGGGGGAGAGAGAGCGAGGGAGTAAAAGGAAGAGAGAAGGACACGCTGAGATCTCCTACAGTGGAGACCAGAGAGATGAGATAATACAGCTGAGCTACTTCTGCATAGGTTAGCAAAGTGTAATGATGCTAACGGCTAACCGTGAATTTGAGCTGGTCTGTTTGTAGTGTCATGTCATGTTAGCATCACCTTGCATATGAGCAGGTCTGTGTAGTGTCCCCACATGTTGGTGTGTGCAGTGACGTTGAGGGTGACGGCTTCGTGGGGTCCGAGGGTGCCACAGCTGGGCTGGATGTGGAACGCAGCTCCCCTCCCATGGCTCAGCAGGCTCTTCACAAAGTCTACAACACACACACACACACACACACACACACACACACACACACACACACACACACACACACACACACACACACACACACACACACACACACACACACACACACACACATAAGGTAGTGTAATGCAAAGTTAAGTAATGTGATGGGATGCAGTGTAATGTAATGTAAAGAAAAGTGATGTGATGTAATGCAATGTCGTGTAATGAAGTGTAATGAAATGCAGTGTAATGTAATGTCTGTACCTTCCTGGGCCTTTTCCTTTAGTTTCTTAGCTTGAATATGAGTCAGGGGCCTCTTCACGTAAGAACTCCTGAAACACATAGCAGTAATGGGAGGGTAGCCACATTTAGCAAAAAGACTTTCATTAAGTAAATCACACAGGGGCAGTTAAGCGTTTCCTCAGAAGTGCTGTTTTGCCTTTTTAAAATATCATGAATTTTGTGTGACTCTCTACCTGGACTCCGCCTCCTCTGAGCTTTGGGCAGGAGGTCGGCCAATGAAGTACTCCGCCTCCACAGTGAAAGGGGCTGGAATAGTCGTGTGATTGGTCATCACTAGCTGTCGTGTGATGGGCTTCCCCTGCAGCACCTCATCTCCAAAGTCCAGCACCAGTGGTTGGTCACCACTAGGGGTGCTAACAACACAGAGGAACATTAGGGTCCACACAGGACCACAAACCACGAGAGCACAGAAAGACTGGCAGGAAGACAGACAGACAGACACATGGTGTAAGCACGCAGACAAATGAACACACGCATTACCTGTCCCCAGGCAGGGTGTAGGAGACAGAGAGAGAGAGACAGACCGACAGACAGATTACATGTCCCCAGGTAGGGTTTAGGAGACAGACAGACAGACAGACAGACAGACAGGAAGGAAGACAGATTACCTATCCCCAGGTAGGGTTTAGGAGACAGATAGACAGGTGGGTAGATTACCTGTCCCCAGGTAGAGTGTAGGAGACGCTGAGGGTCCTAGCTCTGCCATAGAAGCCCAACACCACAGGGTGAGCCATGCCCACCACATCACACGGGGCCAGCACCTCTGATAACTCCTCCTGAAACACACACACACACACACACACACACACACACACACACACACACACACACACACACACACACACACACACACACACACACACACACACACACACACACACACACACACACTCCAACATGACAGGGAGATACTTGTGTCAGTGTCTGAGGGCTGTAACTGTGAGGAGATACTCGCCTGTGTGTGTGTGTGTGTGTGTGTGTGTGTGTGTGTGTGTGTGTGTGTGTGTGTGTGTGTGTGTGTGTGTGTGTGTGTGTGTGTGTGTGTGTGTGTGTGTGTGTGTGTGTGTGTTGTCTGTGTGTGTGTCTGTATGAGTGAGTGAGGGCTGTGATTAGGTCATACTTGCCTCAGTGTGTGCTGTGAAGCTGACGCTGATGTCTTTCTGCTCGTGTGCAGCCAGAGATCCTGAACTTGGAGTGAAGACCACCGAACACAGAGAGCCCTGCCTACCACGCAGCTGAAGAGATAACATTATTACAATACATCACATTACATTCAGTGGTGTAGTGGGGATTTTTAAAATTTTCAACTTATCATGTCAAACCCGCCAACTGTCCTTACTCT
>NC_085865.1:54939319-54946649 GCF_034702125.1 Engraulis encrasicolus
GTGAAGAAAAATAAGTAAAAATATACAAAAAATTGTCAATGCATAAGTAAGTAAAACGAATATATGTTGTGTTGTAAACTGTACTGTAAGTAAGAAATAAGGTGTGTGTGTGTGTGTGTGTGTGTGTGTGTGTGTGTGTGTGTGTGTGTGTGTGTGTGTGTGTGTGTGTGTGTGTGTGTGTGTGTGTGTGTGTGTGTGTGTGTGTGTGTGTGTGTTACCTTAAACCTGATGTCTATGGGTAGGCCAATGGGGTGTGTGTGGTGCTGGATGTGACAGGGGAGGTTCAAGGCCACGTGGTCTGGTTTGCCTCCCGTCAGAACCAACTCCATATCCATACACTCATTAGGCTCTGATGATACATACAAACAAACACACACACGCGCACGCACACAAACAGATACAGAGACACACACACTCCTGTCAACAAAAGCTCCATATCCACAAACTCATTAGGCTGTAACACACACACACACACACACACACACACACACACACACACACACACACACACACACACACACACACACACACACACACACACACAAATTTTGATTAAGGATGTATCCATACATCTTTGTTCTCGCTGGAGAACGGACTCCTGGTGATCGTGCCGCTCTCGCAGGAGCGAGGCTGTCCACACAGTGGACCGATCATCAAAGTGCTTCACGGGGTCCGCAGGGACCACTGCACTCAAGAAGCTGAGACAGATTACGTGGCGTATTGGGCAAGATCGCTGGCCGTGGTGCTTAAGTACCAACGCAGTCTCACCCCAAGTAGTCAATTTCTGACTACCTTGGACCAGACTGCAATTTTTGACGTCTTGGGTATTCCTTCCACGTCACATTTTGACTATGTGGCCTAACCCTAAACCTATTCCTAAACCTTAACTCAAAGACGTTATGCTGCCACAAGGGGGCGCCTTTGAGGACATAGTCAAAATGTGACGTAGAAGGAATACCCAAGACGTCAAAAATTGCAGTCTGGTCAAAGGTACTCAGATATTGACTACTTGGGGTGAGACTGTGTAGTTAAGTACTGCCACGGCCGAGAAATGTCTATGATGCACTAAAGCTTCTCGAGCTCGGGAGTACGGGGTGCCACTGAGAGCTCGGGCAGTATCTGCGCCCGCAGATATGTGCGAATTCTGAGCGGACAACCCCTGGGAGATG
Source organism: Engraulis encrasicolus (assembly GCF_034702125.1). Taxonomy (NCBI): domain Eukaryota; kingdom Metazoa; phylum Chordata; class Actinopteri; order Clupeiformes; family Engraulidae; genus Engraulis; species Engraulis encrasicolus. The sequence continues at coordinate 54,940,489 of NC_085865.1, forward strand.
ATGGTCGGAGAACAATGGAGCGAGGTGAACTGGGAGGAAGCTTGGGCAAGACACCTGACGAATCGAATCGAACAGCAGCAGGCGAAAGAGAGGTGGTGGGTGCAAGTGAGAAAGAACATTTCTGACAGGAGACAGGTGAGCAGAGAATAAATGCTAGTTATTTAAGGGGAGTTCCAAATTCCAGTGTGTTGAAATTCTCCCAAATGACAGCACAGCGGAGAATGAGATGCAGCTGGTTAAATAGGCATGCCTATCTTTTCGCGCTGAATTCAGACAAATGACAGTTGAGTGGAGAAAAGAAAGAAGGTGGTAAATCAGGAATGGCAAGTTTCATTACGCTTCTCTCGAACTTTTGTTTTTTAACAGAACATGCATTTCGTATCATTTATAAACATGCTATATAGGGCCGGCTTTCAAAGGCCTCTACAGTAAAAGCAGGACCTCGATTTAACATTTTGTGTTTTTGTTACATAGAAGGTGTTCGATGTTCGGGTCCTTTGGAAAAATCATAAAAAAACACATTTTCACATTTTTTTCCCCAGCTTCATGTTCCAGAAAATTAGTCAAGGCCAGTGAATCTCAATGTGAACTTATAATTTCTACTATTTTTGTCAAGCAAAGAACTAGAAACGGGTCCAAAAGACAAGAACACCTTACAAGGGTTGAGGACAGTGAAAACCTCAAGGCTGGCCTGACTATGCCTGAGGTAGCTACTGTATCTGTCTGATGACATCTTTACCACTTACCTATTTCTCCTGTAGGGGGCTCCACCTCGATGATGTGGCCCTCTGTGATGCGTTCCCACTCAAAACGGATCACAGACTTGCTGTGGTTCCACATCTGAAACATCAGGCCCATTGGTCACACGTGTGTGTGTGTGTGTGTGTGTGTGTGTGTGTGTGTGTGTGTGTGTGTGTGTGTGTGTGTGTGTGTGTGTGTGTGTGTGTGTGTGTGTGTGTGTGTTTACCATTAGCCTCCTGCGTATGGTGATGTCATGTATATATTGTACAGGTATGTTTCTCCGGGCAGCAGCATTGTGTAAGGCTCTAGTGTGTGTGTGTGTGTGTGTGTGTGTGTGTGTGTGTGTGTGTGTGTGTGTGTGTGTGTGTGTATTTACCATAAACCTCCTGCGTATGGTGGTGTGTATGTATGTCTCTCCCGGCAGCAGTATGGCGTAGGGCTCTAGCAGTATCTGGTACGGTTCAGTAGATCCCTTCACCTCCACCTCCATAGCAACTACGTCACACACACGCCCCGGACACGGCACCACAGCCACACTATACACACACACACACACACACACACACACACACACACTCACACTCACACACACACACACACACACACACACACACACACACACACACACACACACACACTCACACTCACACTCACACACATACACACACACACACACACACACACACACACACACACACGTGAATGATACAAATACATACACATATCCACATTACATTATATTATATTATACTGCATTACATTACATTACAATATCATATCATATTATATCATATTATACCATTCCGCTGGTGTGTTTTGGGGCAGTTCAGGTACATCCTTGATGACCAGGTGGCAAACACTGTGGTACTCCTTTAACTAACAGAGACAACACAAAATACAGAGATATTATAGGTGTTACTCCTATATCTGACAGAGACAAGACACCAACGCACAACTCAAAAAGTTGGTGTGTGTGTGTGTGTGTGTGTGTGTGTGTGTGTGTGTGTGTGTGTGTGTGTGTGTGTGTGTGTGTGTGTGTGTGTGTGTGTGTGTGTGTGTGTGTGTGTGTGTGTGTGTGTGTGTGTGTGTGTGTGTTTGTACTTGTTATATCACTATTGTGAGGATCACAACCTGACATTTCACCTTTCACATTTTTGTAAAATGCATTGGAGTCTATGGAAAGTCCTCACAAATACTGGCATGTTGGTGTGTGTGTGTGTGTGTGTGTGTGTGTGTGTGTGTGTGTGTGTGTGTGTGTGTGTGTGTGTGTGTGTGTGTGTGTGTGTGTGTGTGTGTGTGTGTGTGTGTGTGTGTGTGTGTGTGTGTGTGTGCGCAATACCTCGTGGGGGTTATAGATGACAGTGAAGTGTGTGTCTTGTAGTGGCTTCAGCATGCCACTGGAGGGCATGATGAGGAAGCCATCGTCATCGGCGACATCGTGCTGGATGAGGGCGGGGTCAGGAGGCTGGCCAGGCAGAAGAGCCTGCAGATTGGGCCGCATCACCCGCCACTCAAACACCAAGTCCAGATTCCTACACGCGCACGCACAAACACACGAGCACACACAGGCATGCACACACACACACACACACACACACACACACACACACACACACACGCACACACACGCACACACACGCACACACACAGACACACACACACACACAGACACACAACAAATCAGGCTATCACAACATATGAAAACAGCTATTCATGATTCACACACACATCCCAAACACTGTCACTCTACTTTCACAAAAAAGCCAATAAATCCTTCATATAATGTAATATTGTATGCCTAGCAATCAATTAATCAATCTATCAGTGTTTGATTGAGCAGTCGGTTTGAGGCCTCTCCAAGTGTACCACGGCAGCAGACTGAGCACCAAGCCCCCAAAACAGCACAGGTTCTCTAGAACTAGACATGCATACTGTGGTACCGTATATACCGTATATCATGATATGTATATGTAACTCCTACCAAAGTTGAAATGATTTTTAGCAAACCTAAAGCACCATACAAGTTTGATAACTCAAAAGAGAGAGTGTAGGAAAGCGGAACGAACAAAAAAAACCCACAGAAACTGCCCCAACATTATCATGTTTTAATTAAAAACAGCTTTATTTTCATCTGCCTTTAGTCATAGTTTATCTACTCTCATAGTTTTTTTATCTGCTCTCTATCTCATAGTTTGTTATCTACTCTACCTTTGCAACAGACTTCTCTTTTCTGATTGGCTGATGGGGTGGCCATTAATTCCATGGAACCGGTTAAGCTTCTATCGGATGAGTGTAACTTAGACTTGCCTAGAATCTTTGGTTGGAATGGCAACGGGTATCTGAGAGACAACTTTGTAGAAATCATGCACATGATCTACGGAAAATTAAATAATCAAACCGTCTGCATTCCAAACAAAGATTCTAGGTGTGTCTAAATAGTGAAGCGTCTACCTGTATCTCGCTCACCAGATTCTGGTGCAGTTGGCATGGTTTCTACAACTTAAAAGATTTTAAAAAAGACCCTAGCCTACCCTAACGGCAGATAAGCATGATAACGGCCTTCGAGGTTAACCGGTTCCACAAAGTCTTGGCAAAGGCAACTCCATCTTCGTGCTGCGCATGCAGCTGGACTTCTAAGCCTCCGCCTTGCCATCAACAACTTGTCCTTTCCTTAACATAATACTTTCTACCTTCAACAATATTTTTTTCTTCTCTGTATGTATGATAATGTGCTACACAAATCCTATTGCTATTGGTATTGTTATATGCTGTGGTACAGAATGTTCTTCTACAGCATATCATTCCAGGTTGCCATAGACACTTCAATGTTTTGATAAGACTGCAGATTGTTTTGATAGAATGCTCTACATGGTCCATCACATATCTAGACACATGGGTAGACTAATTGGAGTTTGCTCAACAGATACTGCCATTCAGATGTAATAGCATCAGCTACGGGACACAGCACAGCATCGCATTACATACAACACTGAACATGAACACCACATCACTTCCCTGGAATGTCTGGAGTATATGAGAAGAAAAGGGAAGAGAAGAGAAGAGAAGAGAAGAGAAGAGAAGAGAAGAGAAGAGAAGAGAAGAGAAGAGAAGAGAAGAGAAGAGAAGAGAAGAGAAGAGAAGAGAAGAGAAGAGAAGAGGAAAGAAGAGAAGAGCAGAGGAGAGGCATGCGTGTGTGTGTGTTGTACAGGTTATTCCTGATGGTCTTCCTAAGTATAGTGTGTATGTGTGTGTGTGTGTGCGCGTGTGTGTGTGTGTGTGTGTGTGTGTGTGTGTGTGTGTGTGTGTGTATGTGTGTGTGTGTGTGTGTGTGTGTGTGTGTGTGTGTGTGTGTGTGTGTGTGTGTGTGTGTGTGTGTGTGTGTGTGTGTGTATGTGTGTGCGTGCTTGTGTGTGTGTGTGTGTGTGTGTAGCGTACAGGTTATTCCTGACCACCAGTGTCTTGCGGAGTGTAGCATAGGGGTTGGTGGATTCGAAGCGTATGAAGTGTTCTGCAGTGACATCAAACAGCTCTCCAAACACCGGCCTCTCCTCTCCCCCCGACACCAGCTCTACAGCCACCACCTGGGCTTCTCCTGCAAACACACACACACACACATACACACACACACACACACACATTTCCTTATATGAGATAAAACTTATTTATTACACTTAAAGGCCAACTTTCGATAAAACACAGTTTTACTCACTCCTTTTGAAAATCGGACGGTCACCCCAAGTTAAACTTACATGAAAGGCTCTCATAGCGGTGCGTCACCTCGGCTGGCTGTATTTCCTGGTGTTTCCCAATTAACATAAACAATGCAGAGAAACGAACGAATCACGAAAGCCTTTCTGTGTTGCGTCACATCGAAAGAAGGCGTTGCCAACAAAGGCAATGCTGTTGGAGCCCCTATAGTGCAGTACCACCCGAGGAAGAGGCGACTCTGACTTTAGATGATCTCTCCGCAGAGCAGGAGGAGGGAGCCAATCAGAGACCGTTTTAGACGACAAACCCGGAAGACCCTCTCGTTTCTCCACAAGCCACCTTGCTAGCTTGCAAAAATGGCTTGAAACAAAGCATCCAGAACGTTTCTTAAAACAGGACCAACACGTAACACATTCTATAACAATGGGGAACACAGCAATATCAATGAAATGATGTTGAGAGGACGTCTTTAAGTTTTCTCTTTCTAAGTCCTCTACAAAGCTAGTGGAATTTTGTGTTATTTCCCCTGTGTTTGAAATACAGTAGGGGTGCAAGCAAACTCCAAAACAGTGACCTTACAAACATGGCAATATTGCATGTTAAGCAAAGTGTATGACTTAATTTATAGTTACCCATAAGTGTAGATTAGTGGCATCAGTGGTGTTTAACCCTTTCATGCAGAGCCTCAGTCACCTCTTGGCACTGTCATAGCAGTGTAGTTATGATGTAGTTATGATCAGCAGTGAATTGGATTGACCTACGATCCCACCTGAATGAAAGGGCTATGGCACTTCTCACCACTGTGTGACATATACGTATGTGCATTGTCATTGTGTGAAAGTTGAATGGCTGAAGTCAGCGTTGTGGAAACATAGCTGACCTTTAGTCCTCTTATTACCATGGTGATAATGCTGGATGGGATGCCCGGTGGCTGCTGCTGGCAGATCATTTTCTACTACAGCAGTCTAACAGGTTTGGCCAGAGCTATAACCAAAGGCCAGTGTTGACATCTCCACCATTACCATGGTGATGCCCCCATAAACACATACAGAAAGCAATTCATATTGTATTACAGCTAAAGCTCAACTCATATTGCACCTCATATTGCACTGCATTATGCCTATGGCTCAGGACCTTAAGAGGTTTTTTATAGGTACTACTGTAGGTAGTCACACTGGACCTAATATACAGCCTCATATATTTATACATCATGTACTTATACGCCTATATAGTTATACCATAGACAAATCATAGCCGTGGCCTAATGGTTGAGGTGGAGGACTTAAAATCAGAGGGTTGCTGGTTCGAATCCCACACTCATCTCTTGAGCAAAGCACCTGACCCCACAGGGACTGTAACCAATACCCTGCATATATGTAACGGTAAGCCGCTTTGGATAAAAGCATCAGCTAAGTGTAACACAATGCCATGTAACGTGTGTGTGTGTGTGTCACTGTACCTTTAATTGTGATGTCCCTGACCTGGCAGTTGTCACACACAATGGTGAAGGACTCAGAGAAGGGACCAGCTGACGTGGGGAAGAACACCAGCTGAGAGGACACACACACACACACACACACACACACACACACACACACACACACACACACACACACACACACACGTCAGCACTCCTGAACTGTAGACATGTAAAAGCTTTTTGTAAGCACACTCATACACACACACACACACACACATGTATTCAGTAAGCA
>NC_085865.1:54949249-54961749 GCF_034702125.1 Engraulis encrasicolus
CATGGAGATAGTATCCAATAAGTTAAATTTGGACTTTTCCATTTTAAGTTTAAACTAAAAAGTGTAAAAATGGCAAGGACAAAATGATTAGCCCCCTTATCATTAATAGTCAATACAGTGCCATTTATGAACAAAAATTGACACCAGGCACTTTGATTAGTTGCTAACTATGTTGGCACATGTCCTACCAGGGATTTTGGCCCATTTTTTTCATGGCAAATAGTTAAGCTGGTCCAAATGGCATGGATGTTGAGGATGGACATTCATTTTCAGCACTCTTCAAATACTATCTAAAGGATTGAGGTCTGAACCACTCCATGACCATGGTTTTAGTATCCTTGAGGAACATTTGAACTATTTTGGATGCAAGTTTTGGGTTATTATCTTATTGAAAGATCCAGTGAAGATCTTAGCTCCCTCTATGAGCATATTTTTGCAAGGTCACTTTCCACATTCTATCATAATTTTCAGTTTTTATGGTGCCGTACACCCAAACAAGGTTTCCTGTGGCTGAGGCTGCCACAGAATGATGCATCCGCCACCATGTTTAATTGTGGAAACCATCTTATAACGATTCAAGGCCTATCCCTTTCTTCACCTGACAGAAGCAGAATTCATGCATCAAAGCAGGTGCAATTGAATAACATCAGATGAAAGCAGAGATGTTCAAAACTCATTTTTGACTTTCAAATGTTCACAGGCAAAGCTCAGTAACACTCTGATATGCACTGCCTTTAGTAAAGGGGTTCTTCTGTGATGATGGCCCCAAAGCCCAATATGATGACAAGCCCTAACAACTGTCTTTCTTGGTGGGGGAAAAACTCCAGGTGAGGCCAGGTCAATAACAATCATCTAGGCAGGTGTCCAATGCTTCTTTGGTCTAATGAGGCCAAGCAGTTTCTACAGTTACACACAGTGGTGGGGCATCAAGTTTAGTCTGTTATTCAGCCTCAGACACAGGGAGTCTGGGTCTGAATCTGGATTGCTGGGTCTTCCAACAACATTGTAACCCAAAGCATACATTTAGATTAGTTCAGAGGTTCTTCAAGGACACTAAAACCATGATATTGGAATCACCCGCTCATAGTCCAGTCCTCAATCCCACTGAGAGTCTGTGGCAAATGTCTATGCTCAGCATCCATGCGATTTGGACCAGCTAGAACACTTTGCAGTGAAGAAATGGGCCAAAATCCATAGTGGGGCATGTGCCAACCTAGGTAGCAACTTATCAGAGCCTGTTGTCAGTTTTGGTTCATAAATGCCGCCATATTGACTATTAATGATCAGGGGGCTAATAATTGTGTCCTTGTCATTTTTGCCCTTTTTTGTTTAAACTCATCGTAACAATAGAAAAATCCAAATTCAACTCATTGAACATTATCTCCATCAGTGTATTTGTTTCCAGAATAACATAAACGGTTAATAATGGTCATTCTTACTGAGAAATCAAGAGAAATGTCTAATTTCAGAAGGGGGGCTAATAATATCGTCCTCAACTGTATATAAATGTACTGATGGTGGTTACATAAAAAACGAACAAAAAATCCCCTCAGGAGGTACACGCAGCAGTGAGTGCGTTGTTGTGGCCTCTGACTGCAAAGTGATAATTATGGCTAATTACTGTCTGTGCAGTCAAAACAGGGGACCACAGACTGGCAGAGAAAACAAGGAGCCACAGGCTGGCCTCCCTGATGAGTGACAGCAACCTCTACATGCTTAACTGAAGTCAATGAATAACATCAATGATATATAGCCTATGGATTCCTGGGTATTTTTCAATAATGCAAACACAATCTTTGTTCAGCGATAAACAGGTACACACAGACAGATACAGTAGACAGACAGACAGACAGACAGACAGACAGACAGACAGACAGACAGACAGACACACACACACACACACACACACACACACACACACACACACACACACACACACACACACACACACACACACACACACACACACACACACACACACACTTTCTATCTGGTATTCTACATGCATGCAGCGTTCTCTGTACGTTGGCAAAAACAGTAGAGTATGCATACCGCCATGGCATACACATACCACAAACCACTATATATGGGATGGGGGAATGAGGATTGTGGGAAGGAGAAGGAAATGGAGGGGAAAGAGGATGAGGGCAGGGGGGAGAGAAGGGAGAGAATATGTGTTTGATTAGCTTGTTGAATGTAGCCGCACACACACACACAGGTGTCAGGTGGAATCAGTACAGTACCTCATAGACTTGTCCCTCCTTGTAATTGGTGAAGAGGACCACAGGAGGGTTGGCCAGGAACACAGGCACAGGACCCGCAGGGCTGCACACACACACACACACACACACACACACACACACACACACACACACACACACACACACACACACACACACACACACACACACACACACAAAAACACACATACACACACCGTTTGGACCTAGTATACACACTCGTGCTCTAATGTTCCTATCTTCGCAGTAATCCTTTTCATTATGCCCCCCTTTCCCATCTTTCATGACCAAGGCCCCGATCCCCATGCCCATCTCAAGCCCGCGGCCTATGTGCCATGCCCCGCGCAACACCATTACCACACTGGCACATAACATCATGCCACCACCACAACTACGGCTGACCTCCATCACGATTCTCATGTCATGCCCACTGCCGCCCCTGCCGCAATCCCCCCATCCCCAATTCCCATGTCCCATGCCCTAACACTGGAACACCATGGCAGCACCACAACAGAAATGGAATGTCCTACCAGCAGCACAGCCTGCACCCTCCAGACAGAAGGGCCTGTCGCATGAATTAAAAGCATATCGGGGTAAATGCAGACAGGCATGCAGACGGAGGCTTATAAGCGTAGCGGGCAGCCCATGGCAGCAACCTCCTCTGGTGGAATGCAGCGGCTAATTTAATCAAGAGGGCGAATGAAACACATTTAATAAACGACCTCTGGCTAGTATGCCACCAAACATCTCCGTTGCATCGGCCCTTTGTGACACTGAGTGGGGCAGAGGCGGCAGGCCACTGATGGTTTATGGAGATAGTGTATAAACACAGTTAGTGGAATACCAACCAATGAATGGAGCTCAATGTTTGAAAGCAGTTATTGCTATTTACTGTGAGTCACTGAGTCACTAATACTAAGGCAGTTCATTGTGCCTTGTTGCATGTTTGGAATGGAAAACAAACTATAAGTCCTGTGCCATGTTCTCTTCAATAGTCTTGTTTTCATACTTCCCTTCTTGCATTCTTCCTCTCCCTGAACTCCCAGGATCATCAGGATGTGTGTGTGTGTGTGCGTGTGTGCGTGTGTGTGTGTGCATGCGTGTGCGTGAGTGAGTGTGTGTGTGTGTGTGTGTGTGTGTGTGTGTGTGTGTGTGTGTGTGTGTGTGTGTGTGTGTGTGTGTGTGTGTGTGTGTGTGTGTGTGTGTGTGTGTGTGTGTGAGAGTGCATGCAGTCAGATGATGAGTCTGTATGGTCTTATGATCCTCTCTAGTGAAATGGAAATCACCAGAAGAGCATCTGGCTCCTCGCTTGGGGTCAGACCAACGGCGAATCCCCCGCTACAACTGCACTGCAGGAGAGGTGAGGCTCATGGACCATTGGGGTGAGACGTTGGTCAATCCCTATACAACCCCTCAGATGATACCGTCACAGCAGCAGGGCCAATGGGGGGTACTAGATCCTTGGATTCCGACCGCCAGTCAGACCCGAAAGCCGGGAAGGCGTATTTGACAGCACACAATAGAGGAAGGCATATTGGACAGGTGTATTTGATTTGACAAGATAGAGCCGGGAAGGCGTATTGGATAGAACATGCTAGAGGAAGGCGTATTTGATAGAACACTATGGGGATAGAGAGGAGTCCTGAGAATAAGACCAGACCTGAGCCAGACTATTCCACAATGCTGATAAATTAGACTCTCCCCTGGCTGACTGTCTGTCTGTATGTCTGTCTGTCTCTCTCTCTCTCTCTCTGTCCCTCTCACACCCAAACACACACACACAGCACCACAGAGAATGCATGTCATCACTGTTTGTTTTTGTTTGACAGAAACCACCTTCAAGCACACACACACACACTCACACACACACACACACACACACACACACACACACACACACACACACACACACACACACACACACACACACACACACACACACACACATAATTGTGTAGAGAGACAAATGACATAATGCAGACTGTGGAAACTATTACTGCAAGATTGTAGGGCATATTGTTATGGTCCAGACTTCAGCACAACCACACGCACGCACACACGCGCATGCACACACACGCTCACGCACACACACACAAATACACACACACACACACACACACACACACACACACACACACACACACACACACACACACACACACACACACACACACACACACACACACACACACACACACACACACAGATTGCTATTCTAAAAAAATAGAAAAAAACAGGCCTCACCCTTCAATAGAGAACAAACAGCTTGGCAACGAGACAACTACAAGACAAACGCTCTGATCCCAGAACCTCTTCTTGGTATAGTGAAGAGCGTCTCATTCCTACATTTTCAGGGAAGTGAAGAGATCTAGAAACTCTGGTTTGGTGCTTAAAATAGAAAAATGGGTGTAGAATTTGATCCTGTTTTGTTGCCATGGTATGTAACTTCCCTTTCCCTAGACAGAGGCGAGCGTAGAGTGTGAGGCCACTGGGGATGTCAGAAGTGTTTCAGCTTTCTATGAGCGCCAGGCGATGTTTCAAGGCGGATAGTGAGTCATATCAGTTTGAAAGGATGATGCTGCACACCGTGCCTGGTGGTGAGGGATGGGCTAACCTGGTAGGCAGGCAGGCTATCAATACCTCTCTGTGTCTCTGTGTGTAGGAGTAATCACTGGTTACACTGCTCCACGCGGTCGGGTGTGAACTAAAAAGCAACACTGAGTGATTGTCATCTCCAGCTGCCCTTCAGGTCGGAAGTGGAATTGTCTCTCTCATAGGGAACTGTCCACCTTATCCACTGTCACAGGGGCAGCGCCATTTTTATTCTTGCTAGTGGTTGACAGTTTTACAGTAAATCATTCAGAAGGGTGGGCTAACTGGATAACCGGAACTAACACACCAGAAATTCTGTGAGAGTACGACATGACTGAAGTACCCTGAGTATGGTACTGCCACACTCCTACCTTGGGGCACTGTTTGCATGTGTGAGGCATAAATTCAATTTTGTTCTATGCAGTGAGAACTTTGCCATGGAGTGCTGTGTCACAATGACAATAGGTCGGTTCCCTGGTGGGTTTTCACTTTCACTGTACCTCTCCTTCACACCTGTCTGCCTGTCTGACCTAGCAACTGTAATCCAAGCGGGCATTACATGAATTGCAATAACTACGTATAATACAATGTAATGTAATCAGGGCTACCATTCCAAGTCAGATTTAAACCTCTCTCCATGACTTTCCCTAACCATAGAGTAAAATTGCCATGACCTCCGTAAAAGGAAATACCCAATAGTGATCAGATTTTTGTGATGACCAGTCTTTCAAATTGCCATTTCAGCCATTTCATTCAAGAATGTTGCACAATTTTAGAGAGGAAAACCAGCATACATTGTCAGCTGTGATCTTACATAATATACTTTTGACAAATTGCCATGATATTCCATGACTATACAGGCAACATGGCCAAATTGCATGACTTTCCATGACTGGAAAAACCTCTATTGAATCTCCATGATATTCCAGGATTTCCATGACCAGCCTGTGTAATCTAATCTAATCTAATCTGATCTAATATTCAGTACCTCTCCTCCACAGCGACGCGTTTCCCGTCCACCATCCTTTCCGTCTTCGCACCACGCAGGATGAGCGAGTGTCCGCCCCGCGTAGCGAGTGGTGGGAGGAAGCGAGGGTTCCGCAGGAAGTTCTGTCGCTCTCGCAGCCGCTGAAGCCCAGCCCTCTCCTCCGCTCGACTGGCCGCACTCAGCTCCCGACGCCAGTGAGGTTCTCGTGGACGAGGGGGCTTCTAGAGGTAGACGAGACCATATCATTTAAGTACTGTATAGTCAGGGTGTCTGCAGGTTTTAACAAGTGAAATTTTAGACTTTTTTAGACCACCATGGGCTAAATTTTAGAGCAAGGGTCCCCAAACTTTTTCTCTGGGGGCCACATTATCGTTCCTGACTGTGATCAGGGGCCGGGATCAATCATGTGGGCTGTAATACTAGGCCACTGCCCAGGCTACTGCTTGTTATAGCCATACTTTCTAGCGCAAATTAGTTCATCATTACAAGTGATTTGCAAAAGAAGTGAGTACTTCACATGTTTTTCAATTTGAAATACCACAGGTATTCCTTTTAATGTCTAAAAACCATGTAGAAATAGCAAGGAAGGTTAGAAAAATATGGAGATTGACAGTTTATGAGTGATAGGCTACAATAGAAATGTTAGGCCTGTTTATATTACAGTGAGATGAGAAACTATCAATACAAAACTTCTGGTGATTCACACTAGGTTAGTGAAAATTAAACTGTAGGAAGGGAAGGCCTGTTGATAAACAAAATGAAATATTTTAAAAAATATTATCATTAAATTTTTCTGTGAGGATTGCTTCTGTGGGCCAGCTCAAATGGTGAGGTACAGAGAGGTGGAGGGCCGGTCAAAGGGGCATGGCGGGCCGCATCCGGCCCCCGGGTCTTAGTTTGGGGACCCCTGTTTTAGACCTTCACAGAGTATCAAAAAATGAAATGAAGCCAGATTGCGGTGACACGCACGCACACACACAAAACACAAACACGCGCGCGCAGGGAAGCTGACAGGAGGGACAAAGGGTACATTTGACCCGGACCCTTGGAAAGAGAGGCCCTAGAATTGGGACCCAAATATATTGTTTTTATTGAGAGTGGGGCCCATTCCGATGATTTTGTCCCGGGCCCGGTCAAAGCTGTCAGCGGCATTGCACACACACACACACCCACACCCACACACACACACACACACACACACACACACACACTTTCACGTGATCAAAGCCAGCAATTGTGAACAGCCTGTCTTTACATTACACTGACGTGAGGTTTTTAAATGCGAATAAGAATGGCATATGTGCAAGCAACACACCTATATCAAGAAAAAAAAACAGCGGCGTGGAAAAGGACGTAAAACAAAGCGAAACAAAACAAATAAACATTAATCCTTTGTCAATAATTTCACTGATTCTTGAAAGTTTGGCAAAAACATGTCCCTGCAGTAAAATATTAATTCTGTTGAAAATCAACTAAATTTTCACAAACAAAATGAACCCAGGTAATGGCCAAGGGGTCTGTCACACGAATACACAGTTGTTTGAAATATTTAAGTGTAATTTTATTACTTTTCATGGCTATAAACCTGTCCACACCCTGTAAAAACGCCTGTCCCAAGGACTGGCATCATCATTTCAATTGACTTAAAATACAAAAATCACTAACAGAATTGAACAATATCACCATGATGTGGAAGACCATATTAAAGTGGTTCTACAGATGTGCACATAGTGGATGTAAAACAATATTTACTATTATTTACTGATTGCTCAAAATGTGTCCAGCATATTGGTCACCACCGTCAGATTTTTTCTAAAAGACAATAAAATCAGGTATGCACAAGGTCATTTTCATTACTGAGGACCCCTTTTCAAACCTTTAGCTCTACTGCCTACTTCACCATCACTGAAGCTCCTGTAAGTTTATTATTTTTTGTCCTCAATTTGTTAATTTGTTTGGACACTGGTACTGTCCCAACCATAAACTGTCAACACCGTCGGGGGTTTTAATAGTATTGTATTACATTAATGTTAATAAATATATTTTTTTTCAGAAAAGGTATGAAGCACCCAAGAAACAGAGCGAAAATGAAATGGCTAATGTGAACAAACAATGCATAATATTTAAAAGAGTGTTTTTTTGTCTCACACCGTCAGATGTCACCACCGTCAGATTTTGTTCTGCTCATCATGTTGTTCCATATTTTACTAAATTGTGCTGGTTAATGAAACATTACTAGGCATGTTAGTAATAATTGTGATCCAAAATGATACTCTAGCCACCACTGAGGTGCATTTGGAGGTTTTTCTGTCAGAAAACCTGACGGTGGTGACATCTGATGGATTTCACCAAAAAACACATGTTTTACGTATTTTTGACATGTTTTAAGAATATGCATACAATAAGTATCTACAGTTATGTTGAATTGTTAAAATAATTCACTTTAATACAGTAAACATGTGTTTTTACTTCTAATTCTGTCTGCCGCTGTTGACAAAACAAGAAAGAGCCCATTTTATGAAAAATTTTATACATGGGGAGCTTGGCCAATGCATTCACTGCACAGCCAAGACCTACATCTATGATAATACACCTCTATATTTTGGATTTGAACAACTTAAAAGCTGTTTTTACCACATTGTCAACAACCAGTGGCTTACTTCCTAGATAATCTAACTAATGAAGAAAAAAACACATGCTCATACTGTGCACACACAAAAATAAAGTGTTTATGCAAGATGCCATTGACTTGAGAGGGCTATTTATTTTGCTAAATGCAGGTACTAATTAGGCCACTTTCTCCACTCTCAGATTACTGTCACCACCGTCAGTTCTTAAGTCACCACCGTAAGGAGTTTTGGACATTTTAAAGGAATGTGCTTACAAAATTTTCCTTAGGAGTTGTTGAAATATCAAAGTAATAGCCAATTTAAGCCTACACGAATATTTGTGAAATTACAAAAAATTGTTTGTTGTATTTAGGCGTTAAGTAAGCATCGTATGACGGTACATATTTTAAAATTAGAACACATGAAACAGTATTAAAATAGAACAAAAGTGAATTTTCAACATTTAAAGGCATAGGCCTATGTGTGAACCAAAAAATACACATAATCACTTAAAAACTCCAGATACATATGCAACCAAATCAATACAATTTTAATAACTTTTAATTGTGTCTGACGGTGTTGACAAAAAACAAGGTACGATCGGAGAAAAGCCTGATTTCTGAAAAAAATACATAATGGGGAGATTGGCCTTGTGCATTTCTGAAAAGCCAAGACCTTAGTCTACGAGGATATACCATATAATTTTGTAATTCACTTTGTTTTTTTCTGTCAACATTACAACCTGTTTTAGCCACTTTCTCAAGAATCAGTGATTTGCATTGAAACGTAGGTCTTAAATTACTCAAACTCAATTTTAGACTAACAGTGCAAAATATCCGTATATTTTAGACTTGTTTAGGCCTAAAATGGAAAACGTGTAATTTTAAACTTTTTTAGACTTTTTAAGACCCCGCGGACACCCTGTATAGTACAGCACAGTACAGTACAGTATAACTCATAACTCAGCTCCTGAAGTTAGCAAGGCTCACATGGACGAGGGGGCTTCTAGATAGCACAGGACACAACAGGACAAAATACTGTAGTATAGTAAAATATAGTACAGTACGGTATAGTACAGTGTAGTACAGTATAGTATAGGGTCACTCGAGAAGTTATGCATGGATTTGGACGAAATCCAGATCCAGGATTTAAAAAAAAAAAAAAAGACAATTTTTACATTCCAATTTCTAACTCCACAAAAACAAGGCAGAAAGACTGACAATTGGAATTAGTGTGTGTGTGTGTGTGTGTGTGTGTGTGTGTGTGTGTGTGTGTGTGTGTGTGTGTGTCTGTGTGTGTGTGTGTGTGTGTGTGTGTGTGTGTGTGTGTGTGTGCGCGCGCGCGCGTTTTATGCGTGCGTGTGCGTGCATATGTGTGTGTGTGCATGTGCGTGTATGAATATGTGTGATTGTGTGTTTGTATGAGGGTGTGTGTATGTGAGTGTGTGTGTGTGTGTACCTGTGGTGGTGTGTGTGTGTCTCCACTGGCATCATCGGAGCTGGATGTCTTGGTCAGGGTCCCCTCTGACACCTCCAGTAGCTCCTCGGCCGTGTGGGGGGGAGGGGGGATGAAGGTGTAGCCGTCATCCTGAGGGTCACGACAAGAGTGGTGAGTAGAGCACACAGTGGGGCGCGCAAAACCAGACGCACCCTTCCCTGGAGAGAGGGGAGAAGAGAGAGAGAGAGAGAGAGAGAGAGAGAGAGAGAGGGGGGGGGGGGGGGGGGGAGAAAGAGGAGAGAGGGGGGGGGGGTGAGAGAGAGGGGGGGAGATGAAGAAAGAATGAGGCAGACAAAGAAAGTGACAGTGAGAGGAAGAAAAGGGAGAGGGATGGAGAGACAGAGAGAGAGAGAGAGAGAGAGAGAGAATGCCCATCAGAGAACACACACGCAGTGATTCCAGTCAATGATAGTAGTTGGTCAGTTGTGATCACGCTGGATAAACTCTGACATGAGACACCTCTCCCTGAAAATGCCACGTCACTTCTCGGTGGCCACCTCCCCCCAGTGATATACTGTATTATTGTGATGTAGCGTAGAGTGGTTACACACTGCTGTTTGTTGAGTAAAGGCTTAATAACCAATATCAGTAGCGAAGAGTGCTTAAAGTGGCATAGAGTGGTTAACCCTTTAGCGCTGTTTCTCTGTTATAACCTTATTGTCACCAAAATAGTAATGTCCAAGTCTTAATCGGGTACTTAAGATTCTGCATTGTCATTGTTATGAAATGCAGTAAAGAAATGCAGTGTTAATTCAACATCTAGAGCAGGGGTGGGGAACCTATTCAAGGGACGTTTGCGGCCCTTGAGTCAGCCTTTGTAAAGAAATATTAGAAAATACATTTGCAATACTATTAAGTTATAATTTCAGGGGACCTATTAGGTGGGAAGGTGGGATCTGTTGTAAAGGTGGTCGCTTATAGCTCTAAAGTGCAGGCGGACATCCTGGTTTGTGTTCACAGTACGGCCCTTGGAGGACTTTATCAAATTTGGCCCCTCAAATGAAAAACGTTTCCCACCCCTGATCTAGAGACTACTCTGGGACACTCTGGAAGACGTTAAATCAACTCTATAAATGTGTGAGCTAACACAGCATTTTTACCTCCGCCACGGAGTCTGCCTGTCTGTCTGTCTGTCTGTCTGTCTGTCTGTCTGTCTGTCAGCAGGATAACTCAAAAACGAATCAATGGATTTGGACAAAACTTTCTGGAGTTGTTGGAAATGACCCAAGGAACGAGTGATTCAATTCTCGTGGTGATCTGGATCTAGCCTCACACACCATCCTACGTATTTCCGCCAAGAGACTTGGCTCCGCACTATGTCTGGTACCTGTTTTCTGTGGAGCGATGTTGACCGGTAGGATTTGCGCCGGTGTTCTGACAAACGGTTCTACATTGTAATTTTATCCTATGGTAGGATGTTCTGTCAGTCATGTCTGTTAAACGGTCCTACATCACCATAGATAGACGTAAGACATGTTTGTTCAGCAACTTATAAGTTAAATCCTGATTTTTCCGTAATTTTCCTTCCTGCTTCCTGCAATAGCGTCAGATCAAACAACCTCCAGACCATGAATACGAAATGAAATAGTAGTATTCTGGAATGGTCAGGACCAGGCTAATCTGGATCACGAACCAGAACCAGGACTCTTTAAAAGATCCTGTCAGCAGGATAACTCAAAAAGTTATGAACGGATGGATGAAACTCTTAAATTCTGGTGGTGATCCGGATCACGAACCACAACCAGGACCTTTTTAAAGAGTGTTCACCATTGCTGGGACAGGGCAAAACATTCCAGTTTCTAACTAACAAAAAGAAGGCAGAACGACTTGAATGAAAATCGGGTGTAACATAGTCAAATGTTCTATCAAGCAGCTTCCTTGGCGGAGGTCTGCGCTCTCTGAGTGCTTCTAGTTTTACTGTGCATTTGCATTCAGTGTATGGCAGTGCTGTATATCCTGTGCGTACTTTGTGGGGCATTGGCCAGAGGCGTCTGCTCGATGATGTAATCCTTTGGGCAAATCAGATGATGTTTCTTCAGCAGCTCACTGTCCACACACCGCACAAACGCTGCCTGGACTGGACAATACAACACACAAATACATTAGGCACTAGAGTGTTAGTGTACTGCTAGTAGTACTATACAAACAACAAATACTTTGTATACATTTAATATCTTGGTACTCATACTCATGTACAGTAAGGCGTATCTCAATGTCTGCTCCCAAGCAATAAAGGCACAGTTACACACTTTATTTTCCTGTGTTTATTACACAATAAAGCGTGACAAATTGTGTTGTCACACTATAACATGCCATCAGGGTTAATGTAGGTAGTGTAAGTAAGTAGTTAACGTTACTTTCTGTAAGTCTGTTGCAGATGCAATGAAAAAGGAACTATGAAATAAATTGAATACCAGATGGTTTTGTTCATGTGAATTCCTAACTGAGACAACTCAAGGGATTTACAGTGTTTGCATTTTTTGCACAATGTGAATACGTATTATATTATTACCAGGTAATCCCAGTTCGTTGTACACCTCCCCCACTTCCTCCTCCAGCTGGGCCCTGGTCCGC